>NW_027463412.1:0-143896 GCF_050947455.1 Rhinoderma darwinii | reverse complement strand
GAGTTCACTAATAAGCTGAGTAGAGTCTTTTAGATAACTTGGTAAAGTTACTACATATTTTTGAAAGCACAGGTCTAGGTAGTGGGACAAGTGACAGGTGGGTGATTGCATTCCAGAAATAATTGGTCTGCCTGGGGGATTTTTGGGGTCTTTGTGGATTTTGGGTAGGTGATAGTAGAATGGTAGATTGATATTTTTAGGTGTGAGGTAGTTCTTTTCATTTTTGTTTAGGATTTTATCTGTGAATGCTTGGTCTATCAACACTTTTAGACGTTTAGTAATGTCTTCAATGGGGTTAAAGTCAAGGTTGTTGTAATAATTAGTGTCAGATAGGATTTTTAGTGCTTCAGAATAATAGTCAAGTGTGTTCTGGATCACTGTCCCTCCACCTTTGTCAGCAGATCTTATTACAATTAAATTGTTTTCTTTGAGGTTTTTCAGGGCTCGTTTTTCATTCGAGGTGAGGTTATTTTTATACGGAAATTTGTGTTGTTCGAGATTTTCCAAATCTCTACAAACTAAGTGATGAAATGTGTTGATGAAATTACCCTGGTTGGCTATGGGATAAAATTTCGATGGGGGTTTTAGATTAGTATGTTTAAAAATTACCGGTGTTTCATTCTGTGAATCCACCTCAATAACTGTGTCGACGTTATTTTTGGTGTTATCAGCTTTATGGGTTGTCAGTTGGAAGTGTCTTTGGAGAGTGAGCTTTCTAGTGAAACGGTGTAGGTCAATAAATAAATTAAAACCATTTGTTCCAGTGGTTGGACAGAAAGAGAGGCCTTTGTTAAGAAGAGATATTTCTGTTGTATTTAAAATGTGGTCAGAGAGGTTAAAAATGGACATATATGGTATCGGGGAAGTTAGTGGTATTCTCTTTTTCTTTTTGCCTCCCCGGGTTCCTCTATAACGTTTTTTCGTTTTTTTGGGCGGAAAAAATCGTTTATGGTCAATTGTAGGGGATTGGAGACTGGGGTAATTTCTAAAAAAGAGGAAGAAGCATTTCCTAATGAAGCAATATTTTCTACATCAGAGGAAGAGGCTGTTTCCTCTGGAATTGCGGTACATATAGCAGGGGTTAGAAATGGAACGGACATAGTGGAACCAACTTTTGTATTATCAATCGTGGTCATGGTACCTGGGGATAAAGGTAGATCCAGAACAAATGCTCGTTCATTGACAAGTGTACTATTATCGGATTCCATGTTGTTATCAGATTCCATATTAATAACTGTATTGGTGGATAAATCATTCGATGTGTTGTGTATTGTAAAAATGGATGTACCTGTCCCTATCTTCAACGATGAGGATACGGACTCCATGACTGGTCTATTTAAAGATCTGGAAGACTTTTCCAAAATCGAAATGCAACATCACATTGATGTTATTTTCTTAACCATTTACCTGACCGAAAAAATATCCCCAAGGGGCTTACGCATGCCCTTTTCATCTACCTTTAAAGATGATATAACCTTTTCCTCTGATTGGGAGAACTACATGGAGGAATGCACAAGGGGGATGATGAGTAGATTGCTCACCAAAAGACAATGCATGTGCGAAACAGTAACATGTAAACTAGAAACGACTATAAAGCTACTCAAACCCTTTTCTTTACACCATGATTTTCATATCATTAATCACAACATTACCAATCGTATTTTCCGACTTGAGCAAGACCTTATTGAGAGAAAAGCCATCAAACTAAACCGAGATAGATTAGACTATCTATCAAACCAGATTAGAACCTGGAATAAACCAATACCACAACACCACCTTAAACGAGTTGACACCCCAAAAAACACCCAACAACGGCTAATGCCAATACATTCATCAAAAACAAATGAAGACCACAGAATGGCACACAACAAATCAAATAGACTTTTCTTAAACAGCAAATACATCAAAGCAAACAAAATGGTAAAACAGGTAATGAACGTTACTAATTTAGAAACACAAAAAATAAATACAAATTCCACCCCCATCCAAAAATCGAACACAATAAGGGAACAGGCAGCCATATCCTCACCAATTGACTCCCTAGACCTATCCATTTTTACAATACACAACACATCGAATGATTTATCCACCAATACAGTTATTAATATGGAATCTGATAACAACATGGAATCCGATAATAGTACACTTGTCAATGAACGAGCATTTGTTCTGGATCTACCTTTATCCCCAAGTACCATGACCACGATTGATAATACAAAAGTTGGTTCCACTATGTCCGTTCCATTTCTAACCCCTGCTATATGTACCGCAATTCCAGAGGAAACAGCCTCTTCCTCTGATGTAGAAAATATTGCTTCATTAGGAAATGCTTCTTCCTCTTTTTTAGAAATTACCCCAGTCTCCAATCCCCTACAATTGACCATAAACGATTTTTTCCGCCCAAAAAAACGAAAAAACGTTATAGAGGAACCCGGGGAGGCAAAAAGAAAAAGAGAATACCACTAACTTCCCCGATACCATATATGTCCATTTTTAACCTCTCTGACCACATTTTAAATACAACAGAAATATCTCTTCTTAACAAAGGCCTCTCTTTCTGTCCAACCACTGGAACAAATGGTTTTAATTTATTTATTGACCTACACCGTTTCACTAGAAAGCTCACTCTCCAAAGACACTTCCAACTGACAACCCATAAAGCTGATAACACCAAAAATAACGTCGACACAGTTATTGAGGTGGATTCACAGAATGAAACACCGGTAATTTTTAAACATACTAATCTAAAACCCCCATCGAAATTTTATCCCATAGCCAACCAGGGTAATTTCATCAACACCTTTCATCACTTAGTTTGTAGAGATTTGGAAAATCTCGAACAACACAAATTTCCGTATAAAAATAACCTCACCTCGAATGAAAAACGAGCCCTGAAAAACCTCAAAGAAAACAATTTAATTGTAATAAGATCTGCTGACAAAGGTGGAGGGACAGTGATCCAGAACACACTTGACTATTATTCTGAAGCACTAAAAATCCTATCTGACACTAATTATTACAACAACCTTGACTTTAACCCCATTGAAGACATTACTAAACGTCTAAAAGTGTTGATAGACCAAGCATTCACAGATAAAATCCTAAACAAAAATGAAAAGAACTACCTCACACCTAAAAATATCAATCTACCATTCTACTATCACCTACCCAAAATCCACAAAGACCCCAAAAATCCCCCAGGCAGACCAATTATTTCTGGAATGCAATCACCCACCTGTCACTTGTCCCACTACCTAGACCTGTGCTTTCAAAAATATGTAGTAACTTTACCAAGTTATCTAAAAGACTCTACTCAGCTTATTAGTGAACTCCGCCTGATACCCTCTAAAAACAATTTACTCATCACCCTAGATGTAAGTGCTTTGTACAGCAACATTGAACACTCTCTAGGTCTCAAAAACCTTAGAAACACCCTGGAAAGGGACATTGACCTTCAACCACCTCAAATCCATTTTTTCTGTAAAAGTATGGAATTCATCCTTAAAAACAACGTATTCTCCTTTGACGAAACTATATATCACCAGGTGAAGGGCACGGCAATGGGTACTAGGGTAGCACCAAGCTACGCCAACATTTTTATGGGCGCTTTCGAAGATCATTTTATT
Source organism: Rhinoderma darwinii (assembly GCF_050947455.1). NCBI lineage: Eukaryota > Metazoa > Chordata > Amphibia > Anura > Rhinodermatidae > Rhinoderma > Rhinoderma darwinii. The sequence goes on along the minus strand of NW_027463412.1, from coordinate 140,270 downwards.
TGGAAACACCCCTGGGCAATAGATCACATTTTATTATACAAAAGATACATAGACGACCTCTTTATCATATGGAATGGTGACCAAACAAGTGCCAAAAATTTTTGTCACTCCCTTAACGATAATAATTGGGGTATCACATTCACATCCAACATACAAGAAAAAGAGATAGATTTTCTAGATTTATCAATAATTGCATCAGGGAATAATTTCATCACACGAACACATTTTAAAAAAGTGGATACTAATAGCTACCTGAATTTTAATAGTGGACACCACCCAAAATGGCTCAAGAACATCCCTTATAGCCAATACAAGAGAATAAGAAAAAACTGTACACTTAAAACAGATTTCAAGAAACAGAGTCGAATATTATACAAACGCTTTAAGGAGAAAGGCTATCCAAACACACTTTTAACTGATGCCTATAAAAAAACTGAAATTCTCAACCAGGAGGACTGTCTTCCACAACCATCTACTAGTGACCAAATAACCGCACAAGAACATAGCAAAACAACTATGAACTTTGGTTTTAACTTCATTACACAATACAATACATCATACAAAAGAATAGGAGACATTCTCAACAAACACTGGCATGTACTCCAAACTGATCCCTTTCTTCAGAAAATTCTACCAGCAAAAGCTATAACTACTTTCAGAAGAGCGAGAACTATTAAAAACATCCTAGCCCCAAGTAGAGTGAACCTCTCAGGAATAAAAGACAATTCTAAACGGAAAATACAACAACAGAATCAATCATCTGAAATAGGCAGCTTTAAATGCGGAACAACTAGGTGCCTGTGCTGTCAATCGATTACTGATAAAACACACACTTTCCGGTCTCAACAAACAGGAAAAGTATTTAACATCAATGAAAACTTAAACTGTCAGTCAAAATTCGTGATTTATCTCATAAACTGTAAATGTGGAGTTCAGTACGTGGGAAGAACAATCCAACCCTTACATTGTCGATTAAACAAACATAGATCCAACTGCAAAAATAAATTTTTACTCCACAGTATATCCAGACATTGCACACTAGCACATGATAGTGATTTTAACTGCTTCACCATCACCCCGATCGATCACATTAAGGAAAACCAAAGAGACCGTTATAATATTCTTTGCAGAAGAGAAATCTTCTGGATGTATAAACTCAAGACATTAAAACCAACAGGTCTCAATGAAGTAACAGAGACCATTATGTAACTCCGTTTTTACAACCCTAAGAGCAACATATATAGGAATCATCCTATATATAGATACACAAACGAATATACCAACATTTGTGCGCTAGAATACAGGCAATTCTCTCACCCGTGGCTGCTGTGTATTCTTGTTCCGATCAATCTTCCTCGAACCGCACGGCTCCCTTCTCTGAGTCGGCAGCAGCACTCTCTGCATGAATGACTCATACCCAGGAGCATCACATCACCATGACAACGATACACACCACTGACAGCTCTGAAAGAACGATACTCTAAAATATAAGCACCAAACATTTGAAGTACATATAAACAAAAAATAAACACCCCCATTGAATAAATACACATTTCAAAGATGCTCCATCTCTAATAGGCTTTTGTATATATTTCTACATATATTTCTAAATCACTTTTTCCATGATTATATATGATATGCTTATTCTATCTTTTTGCACAAATTTTGAATATTAATGTAAAACGGTTCTGCTCTCTGATAGGGAACAACTTACACACTTCATTACCGCACTTTGCTAATATGACTCATACCTAGGAGCGTCATATCACCATGACGATGATACACACCACTGACAGTTTGGAATAAACGATGTTTTAAATTGAAAATACAAAACAATAATAAAAAACTTCATACTACAACTAACGAATAAACACACTGCGGAGACATTCCACTTGAAATACATCTATGATCTTTTTATACATACTTTTATACATATTGTCATTAATGTTTTTTAATCATTGTTTTATTTAATATTATTATTTTTATATTATTATCATTCTGTAAAAAGTGCTTATTCATATTTTTGAACCTACGATCCTTGTTTTGTATCTTTGTCTATACCTTTAATATGAATGAAAAACTGTTTTGTTTCTAAATGAATAATTTTTATACCTCACTGCCGTACCTTGCTTACACAATTGACCTTTGAACTTTGACCTGTAACTTAACCCGGTACTGATTCCTAGGCCAGCTATAAATGCACAGTCATCATGAATAGACCTAACACTTGTACCTAACCTGACGAAGAGGCCGGTACGGCCTTGAAACACATTGTTGTTGTTGTTGTACAAATAAAAGCCATTTCCAGTACAGCTGCGCCCTCGGATATTCCATTTTTTATCTCCCTATCTCCTGGATCTGGGCAGAATGGCAGGTCCATTCAGTGCGGTCCCAGTGCCGGGTTTGGTGGTGCCTCCTTTAGGGGTGGTCCCAAAACAGGAATGTAACAAGTTCCGGCTCATTCAGCATTTGTCGTTCCCAAAAGGGGCATCGGTTAATGATGGCATTGACCCGGATCTGTGTTCCGTGGTATATACGTCGTTTGATGCCGCGGTGGCATTGGTGCGAGGTTATGGAAGAGGAGAATGGATGGCCAAGACGGATATTCAATCGGCTTTTCGCTTATTGCCGGTCCATCCGAACAGCCAGCGGTTGTTGGGCTGCTATTGGGAGAGGGGTTATTTCCTTGATCGTTGCCTCCCTATGGGTTGTTCACTGTCCTGTGCGTATTTTGAGGTTTTCAGTTCTTTTTTGGAATCGGTAGTTAGGGACGTCGCCGGGGTGGAGTCTGTTATTCACTATCTCGACGATTTTTTGTGTGTTGTCCAGCGAGTTCGGGGGTTTGCGTGAATTTGCTGGAGGCAGTTAACTGGGTGTCGCGGGAGTTTGGAGTCCCCTTGGCTGCGGAAAAAACGGAGGGTCCGGTGACGACCATTTGTTTTTTGGGGATTACAATTGATTCTGTGGCGATGGAGTGTCGATTGCCGGAGGATAAGCTGATAGATTTGCGGTCGGAAGTGGATAGATCGTGTCGGATGAAGAAGATTACACTACGCGAATTGCAGTCTTTATTAGGGAAATTAAATTTTGCTTGCCGCATCATGCCGATGGGCAGGGTGTTTTGTCGTCGGTTGGCAGCGGCGACGGCGGGTGTCAAGGAGCCCCATCATTTCATTCGTTTGGTGGCGGATCACAGGGACGATTTGCAGGTTTGGCTCCATTCCTTGGCAAACTATAATGGTCGCTCTCTTTGGATGTCGCGGGCGCTAGACAGTTTCGATTTGGAGCTGTTTACAGATGCGTCCGGTGCTGTGGGGTTCGGGGCGTTCTTCAAAGGGCAATGGTGCGCGGGGCAATGGCCGGTTTCGTGGGTGGAGGCGGGCTTGACGCGCAACTTGGCCCTGCTTGAACTGTTTCCCATCGTGGTGGCAGTCACCATTTGGGGAGACAGGTTCCGGGATAAGAAAGTGCGCTTTCATTGCGATAATCTGGGGGTGGTGATGGCTATAAATAACACTTCGGCGTCGTCCCCTCCAGTGGTTCGCTTATTGCGTCAGTTGGTGCTTGCCTGTTTGGAGTTGAATGCGTGGGTGGTGGCGGTGCATGTTCCTGGGGTGGAGAATTGTATTGCTGATGCGCTTTCTCGCTCGCAGTGGGATCGTTTTCATCATCTGGTTCCGGACGCGGAGTTAACTGGGGTGGAATGTCCCAGTCATCTGTGGGAGTTGGTATCCGGGCGGCAGGTGCATTGATTGAACATTCACTAGCCAGTTCCACGTGGTCGGCTTATGCTGCTGGATGGAGGCAATGGGAAGAGTGGGTGAGATCTTTGGGTGATGTGTGTTCTGACGATGATAGGTTGGTGGCCTTGTTGTTCTGGTTGGGGGAGGCCTTTGCTAAGGGCTGCACGGTCGCCAAAGTCAATCGCTTCGTGGCGGCCATTGCTTTTGGTTTTAAATTACGGGGGTTAGTGGACATCACAAAGCATTTCTTGGTGGGCCAGGCATTGAGGGGCTTGAGACGAGGTGTCGTGGTAAGAGATCAGAGGCGCCCTGTGTCTTTCCGATTGTTATGTTTGCTGGAGGTTGTGGTGTGGCAGGTGTGTCGTTCAGTATATGAGAGCAAGCTGTTTCGGTTGGCTTTCGCGTTAGCCTTTTTTGGAGCGTTTCGAGTTGGGGAATTGGTTTCGCCTAGTTCAGTCAGACCGGGGGGCTTGCTGCAGGATAATGTGAACTTATATGAGGACAGGGTGGAGATAGTTTTGCGACGGTCAAAAACAGATCAGACAGGTGTGGGTCGGAGGGTGGTGTTGTTTGCGGTCCCGGGAAATCCGGTTTGTCCAGTTTTGTGCCTCAGGGAGTATTTAGAGGGATTAGGCCTTTCAGATGCTCCGTTGCTCCGGCATGCAGATGGCAAGTTCTTTTCGCGCTTCCAGTTCGTCTCGGTATTCAGAAAATGTCTGGTGGCTTGTCAGGTGCAGGCGGATCAATACTCGTATCATTCATTTCGTATTGGGGCGGCGATGGAGGCAGTGAGATAGGGTTTGGATGATGCAAGTGTGCGGCGGATAGGGCGTTGGGAGTCTGCGCGTTTCCGCACATGTTGTGAAATGGTAATGTATAACATGTTCCAGGTGTGTGCGTTCCACCTGTGAAATACTTGTATGTGGCAGTGAGTGGTGGTGCGTGTATGTTTTCCCTTTGTTTTTCAGGCTGTGACTCATGCATGGTGTGGATTATGGGGCACTCCATTTTGTACTGGGGTGCCCTTCGCGCCGATGTACGGCCGGACTGTCGACAGCTCAGGATCCCTCGGGACGTGGGGGTCCTGCGGTGGATGGGTATCCGAGGAATGACATGGAACAGGGTGTTGCCTGAGTTCCATTATTTTGTTATGTTGGACAGGGCACCGGAAGTGCTGGTGTTGCATGTGGGGGGGCAATGATTTCGGCCTACGCCCTTTTCGGGAGTTGGTGCGGGACGTCAAGCATGATTTGCTTTGCTTATGGGCGAGATATCCTAATCTGGTGACTGTGTGGTCGGAGATGGTCCTAAGGAAGACTTGGCGCATGGCTGGCTCGGTGGCGAGAGTTAACAAGGCCCGCATTAAGGCTAACAGGGCTATATCGGGCTTCGTGGCTCGTAATGGCGGGATTGCAGTGCGCCACTGGGATTTGGAGTCTGGGACAGGAAAGTATTGGAGGGAGGATGGAGTGCACCTCAATGATGTAGGAATGGATATGTGGAGTCTGGCTTTGACGGATGGAATTGAACGAGCAGTGGGTGTGTGGAGGAGCTCTCAGGCTTGAGGTGGTCAAGGCCTATTTCGCTTTGGCGGGGGGGAGTCCTTGAAGTAGGTCGTAAAAAGTGGTGGGGGGGAATGCATCACGACATGCACCCCCAATTAGTCGGCTTCTTAGGGTGTTACCCCGTTTGAAGGCTGTGTTATATATGGTAGTCATCTGCAAAAGGTAATTGGTGCCCCCGGGCCGGGTTACGGCTGGGGGTAAGGTATTGGTGGGCAGATGACCAAAATTAAATATCGGTGGCTTCAAGGACTTGCCCCTGTCATTCTGGTGGTTAAATAATGTTATGACCCTGATAGGGTCGCAGTTGGTTATTTAATGTTATTAAGAATTGCTTTGTGGGGATTCAAAAAGTTATGGTATTTAAAATTCCTTGTTATTTAAATAATAAACGGCTGCTGTGGCCGTTAAAATCCAACTCTGTTTTTAGTGTCTGCTTTGAGTAATGGGTAAGTTTCGTAAGGGGAGAAGCAACTCGACTTATTTGAGTCAAGCATACGCCGTCTGTGTGGGAACGGCGCAGGCACCGCTCCCACACAGACCAAAAGGAAGGTCTTTGGTAGAGCGACATCCGGCGCCATTTTCATGTGGACCGGAAGCCGCGGCCGGACAGTAAGATGACGAGTTCCGGTCACGGCTTCCGGACATAGAGGAGTTCCGGTCACGGCTTCCGGACATATGTTGAAGGCAGCGCAGACGCAAGGACTAGGAGCGGCAGGGTGGAGGTGGCAGGGCGGAATGTTGTCTCCATTCTATGTCAATGTGGGAAGTAGATGTCCGGCCTTATGATTTTGTGATAAGTGATAGACCCAGAATCCCAATCACAAAACCAAAGAATTCAAAATAAAGACACAAAACATTATTATTGGGTGTTAAATGGTCAAAACTTTTATTATATTATGTGACCAAACCCAAAATGGCAAACCTCCGACTCACGAAGAGTCACCCTCCAGCACGCAGGAAAGGAAAAACCTCCTGTGGGGGAAACCTCTAGGGAAACCATGGCTGGAGGATTGCCCTTCCTCTGGGCTTAGAAGGTGCCAAAATAGAATTTGTAACAGAATTTGTACGTTTTCTCAGATTTTCAAGGAAAGACAATACAATGAACGAACGACATAAAACACATAAATCGGCTGATCTGGCTGGCTAGGCGGATGTCTCTCTTCCTGGGCACCCATTAAAATGAATGGGTGATCCACGGATGAGACGGGTCCTCCTGATGCCTCCTTGTAGCACGTGTCTCCGCTCCGGCTAATAGAGGGGGATCTCCTGCTGGAAACCTCCCTCTATTACAGACAACCCGTATGAAGAGGATGGCATCACTGTGATGAAGAAGTGGTCTGGGGTGAAGGGTTTCCCTGCTAGAACCTCCAAATTACATCAGGTCGGTATTGGTGGTGAAGTCAAGCTCAAGGTCCTCAGTCCCATCCAATATGGCGCTGAATGTGGCAGTAAAACCTTCTAATATGGAATCTTCTTTATGTGATAAACATTTGTATTTATGACATCAGCACCTTCATCATCATTACTGCAGGAGTTTCTTACCACTGCCGCCTCGTTCATTGTGACATCACCCACAGTGGTCTGAAGTGTTAACCCTTTAATGACTGGCAGTGTACTTACCACAGAGGCCATAAAGCTGAATAGAACATATCAGCAGCCATAAAGGAAAAGGGATAATGCAGGGAGAATCTCCGCACAAGAACAATCCATGACAAAGGGTTGTCCAGGATGAGATAACTTGTCTGCTTTCTCCAAAAACCAGCACCACACCTGTCCATAGGTTGTGTGTGGTATTACAGCTCATTACCATTCACTTCAATGGAGCTAACCTGCAATACCAGATACAACCTGTGGATAGGTGTGGTGCTGTTTTTGGAAGAAAGCAGCCATATTTTTCTAATCCTGCACAGCTCCTGTTAGAAATAGTTCAAAAAAAGTGGGGGTAGAAGGAGAAGAAGGGGAGAGGGAAAGAAGAAAAACAGGGAAAAAGAGGAACTCTGAGGTAAAAGATATCAAACTAGTCTGAAAGGAGTCTGCTGGAGGTGCCAGATGGAAAGACATATTTCTGCCATGGGGACCAGATTAGTTGAAATGCATCTTGAAGGGGGGCCTCAGAGAGTGGGTTTTAACCCCTTCCTGCCCTGAAGTGCTGTTTCATTGAAAAACTATGCAGTTCATCTTCGAATGCAGCGTCACAAAAACTAATTATTTTGTAAAAAATAAAACTATATAAATTTGGTATCGCCATAATCGTAACATTTTTTTAATACATTATATGGTACATTAGGCCGCAGGGTAAATTCCACGTAAACAGCGCCATTCATCGGTTAACTGTTTAAATGATACCAGTTCATGTGACCTTTATCGAAAAACACTATAAGACATTTTTTCCCAATTAGCCTTTTAATTGGGCCTAGCATGTGTGATACTGTCTGCTAAGCCGTTGTATCTAAGCATATTATATGTGATACTGTCTGCTGAGCCGCTGTCTCCTATCAAGTAGCAGAGCTATCAGGTGTCATAGTTTTAGGGTATGTGCACACGTAGTGACCAAAAACGTCTGAAAATACAGAGCTGTTTTCAAGGGAAAACAGACCCTGCTTTTCAGACGTTTTTTGAGCAACTCGCGTTTTTCGCTGCATTTTTCGCTGCGTTTTCGCTGCTTTTTTTACGTCCGTTTTTGGAGCTGTTTTCATTGGAGTCTATGAGAAAACAGCTCCAAAAACGTCCAAAGAAGTGTCCTGCACTTCTTTTTACGAGGCGTAATTTTACGCGTCGTAATTGCCGTACGACGCGTAAAATTACGCGTCGTGGGAACAATACAGCGTTATACCCATAGAAAGTAATGGGCAGATGTTTGACAAAGTATTTGAGACGTATTTTCAGACGTAAAACGAGGCAGAAAACGCCTCGTATACGTCTGAAAATAGGTCGTGTGAACCCAGCCTAAGTCAAAAATGGCTGAAAATTACAGAGCTGCTTTCAGAGAACACAGCCTTTGATTTACAGCCGTTTTTGAAGCTGGAAACGTTTTTTGAGGTGTTTTTTTCTTGATGGTTTTGGAGCTGATTTTCCATTGACACAATGAAAAACATCTCCGAAAACGGCTCAAGAAGTGACATGCTCCTTCTTTTTACGTGCCTTTTTAAAATTCAATAGGCAGCGTTTGTAGGCGTTGGGCTACCGTTTTTTCAGGCGTATTTGGAGGCGTTTACGCCCCGAAATACGCCTGAAAACACAGCGTGTGAAAATACCTTTAAAGATACACTGTCTCAGATATATATATATATATCTTTTTTTTTTTTTAGGGGGTGGGCAAAACATGTCTTGTGGCACAAGACAGTCTGATTGGACAGTCTGATTAGTGGGGGAGATACGGGGTCTGGCTTAGGCCTTTTGTTACACACTCAATGTAAAATTGTACACTAGCTCGGAGCTGGCGTTGATTTCTGCTTTACATCACGCCCGTTACTGGCGTAAATGATAGTAAAATTGTCGCCCCTTTCCGCAAAGCACCCTACACTTTTCAAAAAAGTGCCGAAGGCAGCGTAAACTGACCAAAAACTTTCCCGCAAATTGCTACTTTTGGGACTTTTCTATGCCAGATAAGCGGCTTAGCAAAGTTAATAAATACTCCTCTAAGGCTACAGACAGTAATACAATATTTGAATGCAAGGATGTGTAAACTTAGTGTCTGACTGAGGTACCTTGGACCCACCAAAGGATAATAATTCTTGGGGGTCTACACTTCAACTATATAGAAATAATGTGAACACTCTTAATTGTGTACTAACAACGTGTGTAGTAAAACAAAGACCAATATTCCCACCATATAGTGACAGATATCAGTCCTACACAGGCATTCTGCAGACCATATACAGTAAGTGAATACAGTGCAGTGAAATTCAGTGACTCACAGGTGACATCTTCTCAGATTGGAGTCGTTCATATTCTCTTGTCTTCCTCATCCGGCCCAGAACGCCATGTTAACTTCCAGTCTTCTTCATCTCCAATGCCCAAGCGCGAACCACAAGATACGTCATGAAAGTGTTGATGTAACCTGTATACCACGTTCACGTGACCCAATGTGCCATGTCACAGCGTATTCAAATCATGGAAGCGTTCAGTCTACATGACTACCGCCCGTACCTTTTTTTTCTTCTCTTTTGTGATTTTTGCGGCAGAACCGCAGCATTTCCGCAACAGAGGAGCAGCGATTCCACAGAATACATTGACACGCTGCGGCTTAAAAAGCCAAAAGCCACACTGCAGGTCCATTTTTTTTGCACCGTGCGGATGAGATTTGTTCACATCTCATCCACTCTGCTGCGACTGTAATACGCTACGGATTTTCCACAATAAAATGTGTTGCATAAAATCCGCAGTGTTCATGCCTAGTGTGTTCCTACCCTAAGGCCGGATTTACACAAGCGTGTGCTTTTTGCACGCGCAAAAAACGTGGCGTTTTGCGCATGCAAAAGGTCCATAACAGCTCCGTGTGGCAGCAGCGTATGATGCGCGGCTGCGTGATTTTCGCGCAGCCGCCATCATTATGACACTCTGTTTGTATGTTTGTAGCACGTGGTGCTTTTCTGCTTTCATTCATAGTTTATACGGCTGCGGGAGTGCTGGGCGTGATTTTCACGCACCCATTGACTTCAATGGGTGCGTGATGCGCGAACAATGCACAAATATCGGACATGTCGTGAGTTTTACACAGCGGACACACGCTGCGTGAAAATCACTGACAGTCTGCACGACCCCATAGAGTAACATAGGTCCGTGCGAGGCGCGTGAAAATCACACACGTTGCACGGATGTATTACACGTTCGTCTGAATAAGCCCTAACAATAAGGCCCAGTTCACAGAGTTTTTGGGCCTTGATATTGACTCGGACACTGCGTCAGAATCAGCACCAAAGAACTTCCAAAACCGCCTCCCATTGATTTAATCTGAAATCAATGCGAGCCAGTTGCGGAAAAAAGAAAAAGCAGCACGTCCTTTCTTGCCGCGGTTCCGCCTCTGACCTCCCATCGAAATCAATGGGAGGCAGAAAATGCTGCGTTTTTTGTCTGCTGTCCTCAATCGCCGCGAGCAAAAAACGCAGCAAAAAAACGCGGCAAGATAGTGTGGGCAGGTCAAAATCTGCCTCAAAATTCTTTAAGGAATTTTGAGGCAGATTTTTTTTTGCCTGCAAAATACTGTGTGAACAGGGCCATACATAAACAACACTTTGAGATAATTTACTCACTGTGTCAGAAGAGCTGCTCCCACTCCAGTCCTCTTCCGGCGATGTCTTCCAGGGGAGGTCTTCGGTCCAGACGTCCAGTCCTTCACCTCCAGCCAGGCTCCAGGTAAGTTTTGTCCATGTGTGTCCGCGGGTGCGCGCGCTTCGTTCGCGGGTGCGCGCGCTTCGTTCGCGGGTGCGCGCGGCCGATCGCGGGTGCGCGCGCGGGCGGTCTCCAATGCGGGCGTTCGTGGATGCGCGCTCGCGAGTGCGCACGCGCGGGAGTTTCCTTGTGCGCGCGATCGGGTGCGCGCGCGCGGGCGGACGGTCTGACGGCCCCCCATGACGAGGGGAGGGGGCCCGCAGCAGCAGCAGCTCACGACATTCTTTTGGTGAAAAAAAGGGCCCCATTGCAGGGGCCCGTTTTTTCCTACCAAAAGAATGTCGAGGCAGTTGCCGGGCCCCCCTTTCAATTAGGTTTGGCCGGGCCCCTCACACCACTACCCCTAATAGCCCCCTGATGGCGGCCCTGCCCACAATATCAGACTATTGACACCACCCTCCAAAGATGTTCGGGGAGAGAAACTGGATCCCGCTCTGCCTCCAGAGCTAGCAATCGGAAACGATCCCACTGCAATCGAGATAAAGAATCCGCAATGTTATTGGAAATACCAGGAACATGATGAGCCCTAAATAGAATGTTCCATGTCAAACACAGACGGACCAACTGACGTAACAATGTGATCACAGGGGGGGGGGGGAGTGGGCGGTCAAACACGTCTGACTTGTTATCACAATGAAAAACTACTGACTGACTGGACAAACGTTTTCCCCAAATCTCTACCGCCACTAGAATGGGAATTAACTCCAGAAAACACAGATTGCCCGTCAAACCACGCTCACTCCACTCCTGTGGCCAAGTACCAACACACCATTGTGCTTGAAAAAATGCCCCGAAACCGATAGAACCAGAAGCGTCCGTGTACAATTGCAACTCCATATTTTAAACTCCCGCCACAATCTACAACTATTTGCCGTTATATTCCACCAAAAACGATTCCCAAACCTTTAAATCCGCCTTATGCCCTCGGCCAAGGCAAATAAAATGGTGGGGTCATCGAATACCAGCAGCTTGTGCTGAATGCCTACAGAAAACATGGTCCATGGGCATAAATCTACAGGCGAAATTGAGTTTTCCTAAAAGAGATTGCAAGAGCTGCAGGGTGATTTTTGTTTTCACCAGAGCCTCCTGCACCGTTGCCCGCAGATCGATTAGTTTTGCATCAGGTAACCTACATTCCATAGCTTGGGAATCAATTTCAATTCTCAAGAAACAGAGCATAGCGGTTGGTCCCTCAGTTTTCTCTAACGCCAACGGAACCCCAAAGTCAGCAAACCACTACCGCCTGCAACAATATTGCACACGACGGCCGAGTCGCTGGGCCCACACAAAATAAGTCATCAAAATAATGAATAACTGCTTTAGAGCCAGCTCGTTCACGGATCACCCACTCCAAAACGTGCTGAAGGCTTCGAAATAGGCACAAGAAATATATCATCCCATAGGGAGGCACCTATCAATATAAAAAAGACCATGAAACGAGCACCCCAGCAAGTGCATGGATTCCGGGTGCACTGGCAAAAGCCGAAATGCAGACTCCACATCCTCCTTAGCCATCAGCGCCCCTCGCCCTGTCGTTCTAAACAGGCGAACCGTCTCATCGAACGACATATACGAAACCTGCGACAAAGACTCATCAATATCATCATTCACCGAAGAACACTTTGGATAAGACAGATGATGCATAAGCCAAAATTTGCCTGCCTCCTTCTTGGGGACAACCCCCAGCGGGGAAAGATGCAAATTCGAAATAGGGACATTAGAAAAAGGGCCTAACATTCTACCCAATAAAACTTCTTTCTTTAACTTGTCCTGCACCACGTCCGGATGATCACACACCGAACGCAGATTATCAGCCATCAAAACACCCACCCCAGGGGAAAACTAAATCTGTCCCCGAAACCGTTCAATAACAGCTGTGCCTTCTCACTGCCGGGGTACATCTTTAGCCAAGGCATCATGGCATTGAGTTTCACTGGACTTACACCCTTTCGCAGTACCGTCCCCTGGCTTTGTCGTACCTCCGCGTGCGCGCTAAAAACACGGGAAGATGGGGTGGTTACTACCCCCACATCCAGCACATTCGTGTATATAGACACAATTAGTTCCCCATTTACATGTGCTCTAGTTGTAGAGCCAGCATACCCCTTTTTTAAGACTTCCTGACGAACCCATTGATCTAGACCCGCCAGGTGAGGACTGAAAGGGGCTATACAAACCCGCCGCCGCTTATACACGACTCTCTTGACCAGCCCCTTTTTGTGTAGTCATAAGGCACATCCAAAAGCTTATGCCCTTATGATCCCACCGCAAGGATGACTGAACTGCGATACGCTGGTGAAACTGCTCGTCATATTTAAGCCAAGCAGTTTCCTCATAAGTTCTATAAGCCTCTCAAATAGAATCCAGGTAACAAAATAAGCCGGAACATTGTTCCGGATATTTTTCCCCCACCACTCTAGCCATAATGGAAAAGGCCAGAAGTCGATTCCCAAACGTGCGCGGAATCAGCTGATACCTTCTCTCCTCATCCTCCTCCTTACGATGTTCCTTGCCCTTCTCCCACCGCTTTACACTGAAATGTTCCAAGGGCAGTAAAGTAAAAATATCCAGATTCTCCCTTTTCCAAATCTTCTCCCGTAATTCAGGCTTTAAGTGTGCCCCCAACAGTCCTTCAAAGCAAATGTACATGCTCCCCTTTGCTGTATCTGAAACTGACAAGGGCTTATTAGCCCTGTCTACCTATTCTGTCTGGACCCCGGCATCTAATGCATTAAAAGGCGACGGGCCTGTCTCAACACTAGCCGTACTCCCCCTACGAGATCCCACGTCTATTTGTCCCTGCGCTGGCCATGCTCCTAAGGGACCCGCTAGCTGTGACCCACGAGAACTATCAACAGAAGCTAACAAGTGGCGCAACCCATCTAACAAATTGCACAAAACCCCACTCGTGACTGATATATCCCCTGTAGAACCGCTACCTGCAGGGACATGCCCAGACTGAATACAATCCCCATCAAAAGAATTGCCTACTTGTGTCTTGTGTAAACATTGTGACTCACCAGTAGGCTACCGGCACCAGACGCTAACGGGGCCGTCCATCTGGAATCCACTGAAGCCGTTTCCTGACCGAGCATCCTGGGCCCCCCCCAGCGCCCACTGTAGAGCATCAGTCGCTTCCACGCCGAACTCTGGGCCTGATGACACCTGTAACGGCAAATAGACAGACGAGACACCTGCCACCTGCCCAACGTCCCCAGCAGAAGGCGCCAGATGACGTACAGATTCAAAATTTTCAGCAGACCCAGCAGTTGGCACACTAACCACTACTGCCGCAACACCTAAAATGATCGGGAGGTGGCGCGCAGGCCTGCCACCGCCGATGTAGTACTCTTCCTAACCAGCAGGTGACACCGGCCTGCCACTACAAGTGTTATTTTCCAAACGGCCAGTAGATGGCGCCGGAACATCCATGCTAAAGTGTGCACTATTCCCACCCAACAGATGGCGCTCTAGAAGCGCTGCAGGCTCTGACACCAGCAGCCGCCGAATCCTGGCTTGCCTCGGGAACCACGAAAGAACTCCTGACGGGCTCCCTGGATGAGCCCGCCACACTGGAAAGGGTGGAATCCGCTCCCGGCCTCCGCCTCACCCCTGGGGACCGCTGCACCACCGATGAGGACCGTTGCTCACGACGACAAGATCTACGCTGCTCCACAGGCCTCCGGGCCCTGCTGCGTTTGCTCTGGCCCACCACCCGTCACACAGCCCCTCTGCCTCGACCTCCAGACTTCTCCACCGCTGCCACCCCAGATATCACCATCATGCCAGCATACACTGGAACACCACCAACACTCACTTCAGCTGCACCAGGAACCGCCACTTCAGGAACAGGTAAGGGGGAGACACACCACTCCGTCCGCGCTGGGGAACCGGGGAGGTAGATGGGCTTAAACACTTCGGTGGCCTGGAACGTCTGGCCCTGGAGGGACGCCCCCAATATACATCCCCCTAACTCCACCCCCAATGATCCCAACCCCCTAGCAATAATTCCTGACTCAAACCCACCCATCAAGCTATAATCAAAATAACCCTCTAGGTGACCCCTTGAAGGCCCAGACCCGTCATGACCGCCCTCTGCCCAGCTCTGCTTAGCTCTGGGCTCAAATGCTAGTGGGAGCATTTGTCTTTACTCTCATTCAAGATTAGTGCACAAGGGACAATACAAGGGTAGGATATTTTACATGATACCATTTTTCATGAAAATAAAAAAAACTAAAATAGATATAGATATATACATTTATATGACACTGGATAGATGAGGGGATAATCTTTATTAGGAGTTTGGACATTGGAAGCAGAACATCACACCCTGAGCCGTCAATATAATTTCTAAACTTCTTAAAGTAGAATCATCGGAGACACCGCATTTCAGATGAAAGCCACCACAGCGATCAGCTGGTCTCCACGGGTCAGTCTTCCAACACTGCATATTCCGCTCCAACATACGCTTGAAATAATCCTGTAAACAGCTTTCCATTGATTTCAATGGTAATTTTTACACTGCTAAATTAAAAAAAAAAAGCCTCCTAAAAAAAAAGGAAGTGACGTCATGAACTTACAAATAAACTGTTCTTGTTTGGGAAATCGCTCTAATATATTTCTTGACGCGTACAAAACCTTTAATTTTATCGAATGTAAATTTTTGTAAACTGTGTTGGGGAAATTCGACTTTGGTTATAATTTTAGCTCTTGAAAAAAGTTGTTGCCCGCAGATCCCAAGGCCCGGGTGACTATCAATGTGGAAATATACCTCTCTTTTTGG
Source organism: Rhinoderma darwinii (assembly GCF_050947455.1). NCBI lineage: Eukaryota > Metazoa > Chordata > Amphibia > Anura > Rhinodermatidae > Rhinoderma > Rhinoderma darwinii. The sequence goes on along the minus strand of NW_027463412.1, from coordinate 124,788 downwards.
TTATCTAGAGGGACACAACAGGGTTGTCCTCTATCTCCTCCATGTGGCCTTGTCTATTGAGACGCTCACTTTAATTATTATAAGTAAGAAGGAGACGGGGGTTCAGATAAGGACATTCTAAATTAAAGGATTTCTCTATAAGACGATTTGTTATTTTTTTTGGCAATACTATGATAGTGATCCCGATTATTAGGAATATCTATGATACATTTGGTCAGACCTTTATGTTCTCTGTTGATCATTTGATAACGCCTGTGACTCTTTCCAGGAATCTTATCGTCTGATAATACGGATATATAATATCGTTTAATACAGATTGTTCTCCCCATATTTACAGAGGTATTTATGTTTAATTTTCGGAACTTTGCCATATGGCAGATATAAATATGGATCATTATAAGAGGCTCTATTGAGTACTATGGGGAGAATAGGGCTCATTTCTGGATGTACGGAGGTGCCACCCAACATGCCCCTTGTTTCATGCTTTTAGGATAAATTATGTTGCTCATTCTTACATCTAATTGTTCACCATCACCTGTAAAGTCAATTCCGCTGGTGCAAAGAAATTCCTAGTACAAACCTTTGTATATCGTTGTTCCTCGATAGTTGTATTTTGCCCTTGTAATAAAATGTATTTTGGGAAGATATGATATCAATATCATTCTACAGAGACGCTTTTCCTGGCATTGTGGTGCATTACTCATCCTCCATATAGAACAGTGCTGACTGCAATACGATTTATGGAGCTTGGGAGTGGACCCCTCTAATAAAATAAAAATGGCTGTCATTAAAAGGTGGAGTGTAATGCTCCACGCTCTCACCTTGCACTAGACAAATTTGTGCTTAAAATGCTCTGCTAAATGTGCAAGTGATGACGTTTTAGCAAGAAAATTTGTGAGACAAATGCTTACAATATGAATATTTTAAGAATCTATATTACTTCTGTCAAGCAGTGATCAGGATCCAGCACTTTATACACCAGTGAGGTTCAGTATTAGAACATTACACCCCATGAATTGTCAGATCAGGGGGTGCAGGAGTCTTGTCTAATCACACACTCAGCCTCCTCAATTCATCACATACAGTGACCCCATTTTTTTTTTATTATACAGTATACTGCGACCTGTGCAAGCTGGATCACACCACAATAAATATCACACACGTTCTAAGTAATACAGAAGCACAACATACAGGAAGGCACAAATCCTACGCTATACATTACACTCAGCACTACATCAACATTCTGATACAGCATCACATATCAATCAACAAAACAATAGGCAAGTGATAGGGGATGAGGGGAGGGAAAAGAGGGAGAAGGTAGGGGGAATCACAGGCCCAAAGCTTTATTGAAAGACAGACACACCAAGGGGGAGAGGGAGGAAGGAGAGGGGTTTCAATCCTCTTCTTCATCGATGTACAAACTGTCCATGATGGAATAGTCTCTGAGAAGGCTGCGGACCAGCCTGCGGCAGTCCTGGATGGACATCCTCTCCCATTTCATAACCAAGCGAGTCCTGGAAAGCCACAAAGCGTCCTTAACACAGTTCATAAGATGCCAGGCTTCCTGGATATCCCCAATGCTATGGATTAGAGGGAAAAGTCCATAGAGAGCCGAAGTGTGCGCCAGGCTGTTCCTGGGAACAGGGTCTCTGAGATCATATTCCATGGTGTCCAACAGGGCCTGTGCAAACGGGCACTACGGAAAGAGGTGTAAAGGTGTTTCCTCAGCGAATGGGCACCTGGGGCAGTACCTGGTGTTGCATACTCCACGGGCATGCATGAGGTTTCTCTGGGTTAGTCCCCCTGAATTGCCATCCATGCCAGGTCTGTGTGCCCGTTGGTTAACCTGCTAGATGCCACGTTCTTCCAAACAGTCTCGGCTGTGGCAGCAGGGAACCCTAGAATAGACTCCGTTATGTCCTTTGCACGGATCAGCTTGTGGATAGTCTTTGGCTTCCACAAGTCGGGCTTAAGTCCCTCCAACTGGTGTTCCCTCAGAAACTTGAGAAGGTCCTGGTAGTACCAGGGAATGTCACAGTTGTAAGGGTAGAAGCTGTCCCACTTGTCTCATCCCAGCCTCCTCCAAAGAGTCAGGAGAAAGAAGCGAGACATGGACCTGCCTGCCAAACCAACATCAATCTTTTTAAGAGTCCTGTGGATGCTGTCACACACAAAAGATGCCCGCAACAGAGTGGGGATGTCTGGGACTCCTTTTCCACTCTTGCGGGGCTCTTTGAACATAATTGTCCGCTTTACTCTGTCCATTTTGGAGCCCCATACGTAGGAAAAGACAGCCCTGGTAATGGCCTGTCGCACGGTGACATGTGGCGGCCAAGCCTGCGCTGTGTATTGAAGCACAGACAGGATCTCATTACGCAGCACAAAAGTATTTCCCTGGATGGTAAGCCATCTAAGGCTCCACTGTCCGGTCTTCTGATTGATGTTAGCCAAGTGGTCTTACCAAGACTTTAGGGCTGCTCCTTCCTTCCCGAACCAGACTCCCAAGATCTTGATGAAGTCCGGCTGCATTGAGGAAGTCTGGATCCATCCTCAGAAGAGCATGTCTTCCGACTTCCCACAATTGACCTTGGCGCCTGAAACTCGGCTGAATTCCTCTCAGGTCTGGACGAGTGCAGTCACTGAACACTGGTCAGTGCAGAAGATGGTGACGTCGTCCATGTACAGCGAGCACTTGACCTCGAAGTGTCCATTCTGCTGGATAGACTCAGCGAAGAGTTCTATAACACAAACAAAAAGGAGAGGTGAAAGGGGACAGCCTTTTCTGACGCCGGAGAGCACCAGAAAGGGTTCGGTCTTCCAGCCCTTCACCAGCACTGTGCAGAAAATGTCAAGGTACATCATGTTAACATAGGAACAGAACATTTCTCCCAGCACAACGTTCGCAGCGCCTTGCCCATAAGGATGTGTGAAACACGATCAAATGCCTTTTCCTGGCCAAGTCTGACTAGGGCCGAGGACATAAGGCGGGCATTCACATATTGCACAGTGTCCCTATTTATCTGATGGTCTCCCCATAGTGCATGCAGATAACTTATTTGATGTTTTCATTAATGAAATAAAAAACGATTGAAGAGAAAAAAAAATAGAACTACATTTACCGAAAATACAAATGTTCATATATTGAGCGACCTTGGCATTATTAGCACCACACTCTAACCAACTGAGCTAACCGGCCACATTATGTTGCCTCATAAATTTATTTTATGATGTATCACCTGTATCTCTATTAATCAATTTGGTGAAAATATCTCCAGCTGATTCTTTTACTTAGGCTGGAGTAACAAAACACCGGTCTTACTACATGTAGGCCAGCATGTTATGCCAGGAGTGTTTCTTTAACTTCGTCACGGGTATATCTATAGGGTGATGCAGAGGTAATGCATGTTACTAACTATCTCATGGTCTCCCCATTATGTATATGGAAAACTTAATTAATGTTTTTGTAAAATAAAACAAAAACTATTGAAGAGAAAAAAAAAAAGAACTCAGTTTATCTAAAACACAACAGATTTTCATATAAGTGAATTTCAGTTGTAAATTAAGTTCAAAAAGCAAGAGGCCCATACAAGGATCAAACCCACAACCTTAGCATTTAAGTGAGGAAATGTAGCTACTTAAAAATGAACATTTAATCATTACCACTAACAGGACGTCGTCTACTCTCTGGGCGGGGTTTCCGCTACTGGAAGAGCCCTTTGCGTCACTGTCCGTATATGGACAGTGACATCAGGGGCTCATCCAGGAGAGGAATTTCCCGACCAGAGCATCGGCAACGCTCTGGCTGGGTATTCCCCTTCTAGAGGCAGGCACAATGGCTCTATCTATAGAGAGGGGGGGGGGGTGGCGCTATCTACAAGGGGTGTGTGGCATTATCTACAGGGGGTAGTGTGTGACACTATCTACAGGGGGAGTATGTGGCACTAGCTACATGGAGGTGTGTGTGTAATGATGGGGTAGGGAGACAGACAGGTGAGCCCTAATTTACCCGCCACTCAGTTGCCTACTTGCCTACTTGCAACGACCCGTCCCTACACTCTGTAAGTGCACGACAGACAAACAGACAAGGGTACACAGAAGCTAGGGAAACGGGGCAGCTGCCCACGGAGACACCGTGAGCAATGAGAGTAGTGAACGAGCCGAGTCAAACCAGGAGTGCACGAGGTACAAAACGCTGAGCAGGAGAGTGGTCAGTAAGCCAAGGTAAATAACAAGCAGAGGATCAGTAGTTCAAGCAGCAGCAGCAGCAGCAGAGCCAGGAAACAAGCAGAGCAGAATCACAGGCAAAGGAGGAACAGGAAAGGCAGGTATAAATAGACAGTGGGCGGGAGCTAGCTCCGTCTGGCCAGGCTGTGATAGGCTCTCCCACTCCTAAGCCTGCCATCCTGAGTGGTGGAAGATGGAGTCAGTCTCACAGACATAGGAGCAGGTGCAGACTGATTATCCACGGGCGTCGACACAGAAGCTGTGTCTGGCAGATTCTTTACAGTACCCCCCCTTTTATGAGGGGCCACCGGACCCTTTCTAGGTGGACCTGGTTTATTGGGGAAACGAAGGTGGAACCTCCTGAGCAATACCCCAGCGTGAACATCCCGGGTGGGTACCCAAGTCCTCTCCTCAGGCCCGTATCCTCTCCAATGGACCAGGTACTGGAGGGAGCCTAGGACCATCCTGCTGTCCACAATCTTGGCCACCTCGAATTCTACCCCCTAAGGGGTGAGAACAGGGACCGGAGGTTTCCTCGAGGGAGCCAAGGACGGGGAGCAGCGTTTAAGGAGGGAGGCATGAAACACGTTGTGTACTTGAAAAGATGGGGGCAACTCCAGTCGGAAGGACACAGGGTTAAGGACTTCAATGACCTTGTACGGCCCTATAAACCGGGAGCAAACTTCTTGGACGGGACTTTAAGGCGCAAATTTTTTGAAGATAGCCACACCAGATCCCCGACCACAAACAAAGGGTTAGCAGAACGTCTTCTATCTGCCTGAGTCTTTTGTATGCTCTGGGATTCCTCTAGGTTCTTCTGAACCTGGGCCCAGACTGTGCACAGTTCCTGATGAACGACATCTACCTCGGGATTGTTGGAACTACCAGGTGAAACGGAGGAGAACCGTGGATTAAACCCAAAATTACAGAAAAAGGGGGAGACCCCTGACGAGTTACTGACCCGGTTATTAAGGGAAAATTCGGCGAGGGGAATGAATGAGACCCAATCATGTTGACAGTCAGAGATAAAACACCTTAAATATTGTTCTAGAGACTCATTAGTCCTCTCCGTTTGGCCATTAGTTTCAGGATGGAAGGCAGAGGAGAAGGACAGATCAATCTCCAACTTTTTACAGAAGGTTCTCCAAAACAATGAAACAAATTGTACCCCTCTGTCAGAAACAATATTGACAGGAACCCCATGGAGACGCAGGATGTGTTTGACAAACAAGGTAGCTAACGTCTTAGCATTGGGTAGTTTCTTGAGGGGCACAAAGTGGCACATCTTACTGAAGCGGTCTACTACAACCCACACCACCAACTTGCCTTGAGATGGAGGCAAATCGGTGATAAAATCCATGGAGATATGGGTCCAAGGTCTCTGGAGAATGGGCAAAGAACATAGTAAGCCCGCTGGTCGGGACCTGGGAGTCTTGGACCTAGCACAAACCTCACAAGCGGCGACGTCTTTAAGCAACCCACGCCACCAGTAGTTTCTGGCAATAAGGTGCTTGGTACCCAGGATGCCTGGATGCCCAGATAGTGCAGAGTCATGATTTTCCCTAAGTACCCTTAGCCGGAATTGCAGGGGAACAAACAGCTTGTTCTCAGGAAGGTTCCCGGGAGCTGAACCTTGATCAGCCGCAATTTCGGAGACTAAATCAGAATCAATAGAGGAAATGATTATACCTGGAGGCAAAACACAAGCAGGATCTTCCTCCGAAGGAGGCCTGGCCATGAAGCTACGCGACAGTGCATCAGCCTTATTATTTTTAGACCCAGCCCTATAGGTAACCAAAAAGTTGAATCTGGTAAAAAACAACGCCCATCGAGCTTGTCTCGGGTTTAGCCTCTGGGCAGATTCTAAGAAAACCAGATTCTTGTGGTCGGTAAGGACCGTTACCTGGTGCCTAGCCCCCTCCAAGAAGTGGCTAGGCACTCTTCAAATGCCCATTTAATGGCTAAGAGTTCGTGGTTGCCAATATCATAGTTACTCTCAGTGGGCGAAAACTTCCTGGAGAAGTAGGCACAGGGACAGAGATGGGTGAGGGACCTGGTACCCTGGGACAAGACAGCACCCACTCCCACCTCGGAGGCGTCAACCTCCACGATGAATGGCTCCATTTGGTTGGGCTGAACCAGCACTGGGGCTGAGATAAAGCACTTCTTAAGGACCTCAAAAGCCTGGACAGCCTCAGGAGGCCAGTGGAGGAGATCAGCACCTTTGCGAGTGAGTGAGATCCATAAGAGGCTTAGCGATGACCGAGAAGTTAGCAATAAATCTCCTGTAATAATTAGCGAACCCCAGGAAGCACTGTAACGCCTTCAGGGAGGCAGGTTGGACCCACTCTGCCACAGCCTGGACCTTGGCGGGGTCCATGCGGAATTCAAGAGGAGTGAGGATTTGACCAAAAAATTGTATCTCCTGCACCCCAAACACACATTTTTCGGTCTTAGCAAACAGTTTGTTTTCCCGAAGGGCCTGGAGCACCTTCCTGACATGCTCAATGTGGGAGGACCAGTCCTTGGAAAACACAAGTATGTCATCAAGGTACACTACAAGAAATACCCCCAGGTAGTCTCTTAAAATCTCATTTATGACATTCTGGAAGACCGCGGGAGCATTACACAACCCAAAGGGCATGACGAGGTATTCGAAATGACCTTCGGGCGTTTTAAACGCAGTCTTCCACTCATCCCCCTCTTTGATGCGGATAAGGTTATAAGCCCCCCGAAGATCAAACTTAGAGAACCATTGGGCCCCCTGATCCTGATTGAAGAGATTAGGAATCAAAGGAAGGGGGTACTGGTTCCTTACAGTGACCTTATTCAAGTTCCGGTAGTCAATGCACGGCCTAAGACCACCATCCTTCTTCCCTACAAAGAAGAAGCCAGCACCTACCGGAGAAGTAGAGGGGTGAATGTAACCCTTGGCCAGGCATTCCTGGATATACTCTCTCATGGCTTCACGTTCGGGGCAAGAGAGATTAAATATCCTACCCTTAGGGAGCTTAGCTCCTGGTACCAAATCGATTGCGCAATCGTATTCTCTATGAGGAGGTAACACTTCGGAGGCCTCTTTAGAGAAAACATCAGCGAAGTCCTGAACAAACTCAGGTAGAGTATTCACCTCCTCAGGGAGAGAAATAGAATTAACAGAAAAACATGACGTCATGCATTCATTACCCCATTTGGTAAGATCCCCAGTATTCCAGTTAAACGTGGGATTATGCAACTTCAACCAGGGAAGGCCTAAAACCAAATCGGACGATAATCCCTGCATCACCAGTACAGAGCACTGCTCCAAATGCATGGAGCCAACAAGGAGTTAAAAAACAGGGGTATGCTGTGTAAAATAACTATTAGCAAGAGGAGTGGAGTCGATACCCACTACCGGGACAGGTTTAGGCAAATCAATCAATGGCATAGCTAGAGACATAGCAAATTCCACAGACATAATATTAGCAGAAGACCCTGAATCCACGAGGGCACTGCCGGTAGCAGACCTACCACCAAAAGAGACCTGAAAGGGAAGGAAGATTTTATTAGGTTTCATATTTACGGGAAATACCTGAGCGCCCAAGTGACCTCCCCGATGATCACTTAGGCGCGGAGGTTTTCCGGCTGCTTATTCTTACGCCTAGGACAGTTGTTGACTTGATGCTTGTCATCCCCACAGTAGAAGCAGAGACCATTCATCCTGCGGAACTCTCTACGTTGTTGGGGGGACACGGAGGCCCCCAGTTGCATAGGTACATCCGAGTCTTCCGTGGAAGAACGAAGCAACGGAACCTCGGGAGGCATCATGGGGGAGTCAGAGGAGAAGGCACAAAAACGTTCAAGTCGTCGTTCCCTGAGACGTCGGTCAAGTCGTACTGCTAAAGCCATAACCTGATCTAAGGAATCAGAAGAGGGATAGCTAACTAGCAGCCCTTTCAGGGCGTTTGACAGACCCAATCTAAACTGGCACCTCATGGCAGGGCCATTCCACCGAGAAGCTACACACCACTTCCTAAAGTCAGAACAATACTCCTCAACAGGTCTCTTACCCTGACGTAAGGTCACCAGCTGACTCTCGGCAAAGGCAGTCTTGTCAGTCTCGTCATAAATGAGCCCGAGAGCAGAAAAGAAAAGATCAACGGAGGAAAGTTCAGAGGCGTCAGGTGCAAAGGAGAAGGCCCATTCTTGGGGCCCGTCCTGGAACCGGGACTGTAATGGCAGGAAGGAGGTGAAGGGAACAAGTGAGCCCTAATCTACCCACCGCCCTGTCCCTGCCTACTTGCAACGACCCGCCCTAGGCGACGGGGTACAACTTGGCGGCGGTCCCTACGCTGTCTAAGTGCAAGGGAGACAAACAGGGAACACGCAAGGGAATACAGTAGCCCACGGAACGCCGCGAGGAAACGGAGCGGTGAATGAGCCAGTCAGGATCAGGAAGTAGTGGAGTATACAAACGGGAGTACGGAGCAGAAGCAAGCCAGGGGTAGAGCAACGCAGGATAAACGGAACTGAAGCAAGGCAGAAGCACGGCAGAAGCAGGCTGGAGCAAGGCAGCAGTGGGGCCAGGAATCCAAAAAGAATAACAAGCAAGGAGGAAGAGAAAACGGCAGGTATAAATGGACAGGGGGCGGAGCTAACTCTGAATGACCAGGCCGCGATAGGCTCTCCCACTCCTGAGCCTGCCACCCTGATTGGTGGGAGCAGGTGTCAGTCTCAGAGGTCTGGCCTCAGGTGTCGACTGATTAATCCTGGGAGTATACCCAGATGTAGTACCTGGCAGATCCTTTACAGTACTCCCCCTTTTATGAGGGGCCACCGGACCCTTACTAAGAGGACCCGGTTTAGTGGGGAAGAGAAGGTGGAACCTCCTTATCAATACCCCAGTGTGAACATCTCGAGCAGGTACCCAAGTCCTCTCCTCCGGCCCGTATCCTCTCCAATGGACCAGGTACTGGAGGGAGCCCTGGATCATCCTACTGTCCACAATCTTGGCCACCACGAATTCCACCCCCTCAGGGGTGAGAACAGGAACAGGAGGCTTCCTCGAGGGGGACCAGGACGGGGAGCAGCGTTTCAGGAGGGAGGCATGGAAGACGTTGTGTATGCGAAAGGATGGGGGCAGCTCCAGACGGAAGGATACAGGGTTGAGGACTTCAATGACCTTATAAGGTCCAATAAATCGGGGAGCAAACTTCCTGGACGGGACCTTAAGGCGCAAGTTCCTTGAAGACAACCACACCAGATCCCCGACGACAAACCGGGGGTTAGCAGAACGTCTACAGTCAGCCTGAATCTTTTGTATGCTCTGGGACGCCTCTAGGTTCTTCTGAACCTGGGCCCAGACTGTGCACAGTTCCCGATGAACGTCCTCTACCTCGGGATTATTGGAACAACCAGGGGAAATGGTGGAGAACCTAGGATTAAACCCGAAATTACAGAAAAACGGGGAGACCCCTGACGAGTTACTGACCCGGTTATTCAGGGAAAATTCGGCAAGGGGAAGGAATGAGACCCAATCAAATTGACAGTCAGAGATGAAACACCTTAAATATTGTTCCAGGGATTGGTTAGTCCTTTCCGTTTGGCCATTAGTTTCGGGATGGAAGGCGGAGGAGAAGGATAGATCAATCTCCAACTTTTTACAAAAAGCTCTCCAAAATAAGGAAACAAATTGTACCCCTCTGTCCGAAACTATATTGACCGGGGCCCCGTGGAGACGCAGAATGTGTTTCACAAACAAAGAAGCTAACGTCTTGGCGTTAGGTAGTTTCTTAAGGGGCACAAAGTGGCACATCTTGCTGAAGCGGTCTACTACCACCCACACCACCGACTTGCCCTGAGATGGAGGCAAATCGGTGATAAAATCCATGGAGATATGGGTCCAAGGTCTCTGGGGAATGGGCAAGGAACGTAGTAAGCCCGCAGGTCGGGACCTAGGGGTCTTGGACCTAGCACAGACCTCACAAGCGGCGACGTAAGCCCTAACGTCTTTAGGCAACCCAGGCCACCAATAGTTTCTGGTAATGAGGAGTTTGGTACCCAAGATGCCAGGATGACCAGATAGAGCGGAGTCATGGTTTTCCCTGAGTACCCTTAGCCGGTATTGCAGGGGGACAAACAGTTTGTCCCCAGGGAGGTTCCCGGGAGCTGAACCTTGATCAGCCGCGATGTCAGAGGCTAAGTCAGAATCAGTGGCAGAAACAATTATACCAGGGGGTAAAATACAAGCAGGATCCTTCTCAGAAGGAGGATTAGCCATGAAACTACGTGACAGTGCATCAGCCTTAATATTTTTGGACCCAGCCCTATAGGTAACCAAGAAATTAAATCTGGTAAAGAACAGTGCCCAACGAGCTTGTCTAGGATTAAGCCTCCGGGCAGATTCTAGGAAAACCAGATTCTTGTGGTCAGTAAGGACCGTTACCTGGTGTCTGGCCCCCTCCAAGAAGTGACGCCACTCTTCAAAAGCCCATTTAATGGCTAAAAGTTCGCGGTTGCCAATATCATAGTTACACTCCGTGGGCGAAAACTTCCTAGAGAAGTAAGCACAGGGGCGGAGATGGGTGAGGGAGCTGGTACCCTGGGACAAGACGGCCCCCACTCCCACCTCGGACGCGTCAACCTCCACAATAAATGGCTCCCTTTGGTTGGGCTGAACCAGCACGGGGGCCGAGATAAAGCACTTCTTGAGGGTCTCAAAAGCCTGGACGGCCTCAGGGGGCCAATGGAGGACATCAGCACCCTTGCGAGTGAGGTCCGTAAGAGGCTTAGCGACGACCGAGAAGTTGGCAATAAATCTCCTGTAATAGTTAGCGAACCCCAAAAAACACTGTAGCGCCTTCAGGGAGGCAGGTTGGACCCATTCCGCCACAGCCTGAACCTTGGCAGGGTCCATGCGGAATTCATGAGGAGTGAGGATTTGACCTAAAAATGGTATCTCCTGTACCCCAAACACACATTTTTCGGTCTTCACAAACAGATTATTTTCCCGAAGGACCTGGAGGACCTTCCTGACATGCTCAAAGTGGGAGGACCAGTCCTTGGAAAACACCAGTATGTCATCAAGGTACACTACAAGAAAATTACCCAGGTAATCTCTCAGAATTTCATTAATAAAATTCTGGAAGACGGCAGGGGCATTACACAACCCAAAGGGCATGACTAGGTATTCGAAATGACCTTCGGGCGTGTTGAACGCAGTTTTCCACTCATCCCCCTCTTTGATGTGGATAAGGTTATATGCCCCCCGTAGATCGAACTTAGAGAACCATTGGGCCCCCTGAACCTGATTAAAAAGATCCGGAATCAAAGGAAGGGGATACTGGTTCCTTACTGTGACCTTATTCAAGTTCCGATAATCAATGCACGGCCTAAGACCACCATCCTTCTTCCCCACGATAAAGAAGCCAGCACCTACAGGAGAAGTCGAGGGGCGAATGAAACCCTTGGCCAGGCATTCTTGGATATACTCCCTCATAGCTTTACGTTCAGGACATGAAAGATTAAATATCCTCCCCTTAGGAAGCTTGGCACCAGGCACCAAATCGATGGCGCAATCGTAATCTCTATGAGGGGGCAACACCTCGGAGGCCTCCTTAGAAAACACATCAGCGAAGTCCTGAACAAACTCAGGAAGCGAGTTTACCTCCTCACGGGGAGAAATAGAGTTAACCGAAAGACATGACATCAGGCAATCACTACCCCATTTGGTGAGATCCCCAGTATTCCAATCAAACGTGGGATTATGCAGCTGCAACCAGGGAAGACCTAATACGAGATCGGACGATAATCCCTGCATCACCAGTACAGAGCACTGCTCCAAATGCATGGAGCCAACACGGAGTTCAAAAACAGGAGTATGCTGAGTAAAATAACCATTAGCAAGAGGAGTGGAGTCGATACCTACTACAGGGATAGGATAAGGTAAATCAATAAATGGCATTTTTAGAGACATAGCAAATTCCACAGACATGATATTAGCAGATGAGCCCGAATCCACGAAGGCACTGCCGGTGGCAGACCGGCCAGCAAACGAGACCTGAAAGGGAAGCAAAATCTTATTGCGTTTAGTATTAACGGGAAATACCTGTGCGCCCAAGTGACCTCCCCGATGATCACTTAGGCGCGGAAGTTTTCCGGCTGCTTATTCTTGCGCCTGGGACAGGTGTTCAGTAGATGCTTGTCGTCCCCACAATAGAAGCAGAGACCATTCTTCCTTCGAAACTCTCTACGTTGTCGAGGGGACATGGAGGCCCCGAGTTGCATAGGTACCTCCGAGTCCTCCGTGGAAGAGCGAGGAGACGGGACCTCGGGGGGAATCGCAGGGCAGTCAGAGGGGAAAACATTGAAACGTTCAAGCTGACGTTCCCTGAGACATCGGTCAAGTCGTACTGCTAGGGCCATAACCTGGTCTAGGGAGTCAGAAGAGGGGTAGCTAACCAGCAGATCCTTCAGGGCGTCAGATAATCCTAACCTAAACTGGCACTTTAGGGCCGGGTCGTTCCACCGAGAAGCTACGCACCACTTTCTAAAATCAGAACAGTATTCCTCAACAGGTCTCCCACCCTGACGTAAGGTCACCAGCTGACTCTCGGCTAAGGCAGTCCTGTCAGTCTCGTCGTAAATGAGACCGAGGGCAGAGATAAACCGATCAACGGAGGAAAGTTCAGGGGCGTCAGGAGCCAAGGAGAAGGCCCACTCTTGGGGCCCTTCCTGGAGTCGGGATATAATGATACCCACCCGCTGGTTCTCGGAACCTGAGGAGTGAGGTCTTAGGCGGAAATAAAGTCTGCAACTCTCCCGGAAGGAGAGAAAAGTCTTACGGTCCCCTGAGAACCGGTCAGGTAACTTGAGGTTGGGTTCTAAAGGTGAGGTGAGGGGTACTACAAAGGCAGCGTCAGACTGATTGACCCTCTGAGCCAGGGCCTGGACCTGTAGGGAGAGGCCCTGCATCTGCTGGGTCAGGGTCTCAAGGGGGTCCATGATAGCGTCAGCGTAGAAGAAATGGTAGACTAGGTAAGGGCTTGTTATTATGTAATGGCAGGAAGGAGGTGAAGGGAACAAGTGAGCCCTAATCTACCCACCGCCCTGTCCCTGCCTACTTGCAACGACCCGCCCTAGGCGACGGGGTACAACTTGGCGGCGGTCCCTACGCTGTCTAAGTGCAAGGGAGACAAACAGGGAACACGCAAGGGAATACAGTAGCCCACGGAACGCCGCGAGGAAACGGAGCGGTGAATGAGCCAGTCAGGATCAGGAAGTAGTGGAGTATACAAACGGGAGCACGGAGCAGAAGCAAGCCAGGGGTAGAGCAACGCAGGATAAACGGAACTGAAGCAAGGCAGAAGCACGGCAGAAGCAGGCTGGAGCAAGGCAGCAGTGGGGCCAGGAATCCAAAAAGAATAACAAGCAAGGAGGAAGAGAAAACGGCAGGTATAAATGGACAGGGGGCGGAGCTAACTCTGACTGTCCAGGCCGCGATAGGCTCTCCCACTCCTGAGCCTGCCACCCTGATTGGTGTTAGCAGGTGTCAGTCTCAGAGGTCTGGCCTCAGGTGTCGACTGATTAATCCTGGGAGTATACCCAGATGTAGTACCTGGCAGATCCTTTACAGGGACATAATTATACCCACCTGCTGGCTCTTAGAACCTGAGGAGTGGGGCTTTAAGCGAAAATAGAGCCTACAACTCTCCCGAATGGAGAAAAAAGTCTTCCGGTCCCCTGAGAACCGGTCAGGCAACTTGAGGTGGGGTTCAAGAGGTGAGGTGGGGGGCACTACCAGGGTAGCATCATGCAGGTTGTCCCTCTGAGCCAGGGCTTGGACCTGTAGGGAGATGCCCTGCATTTGCTGAGCCAGGGTCTCAAGGGGGTCCATAGTTGTGTCAGGGACCAGGGTAGACTAGGTATATGGGCCTGTGATTATGTAATGACGGGGTAGGGAGACAGACAGGTGAGCACTAATCTACCCGCCACTCAGTCCCTGCCTACTTGCAACGACCCGTCCTAGGCGACGGGGTACAACTGGGCGACGGTCCCTACGCTCAGTAAGTGCACGTCAGACAAACAGACAAGGGTACACAGAAGCTAGGGAAACGGGGCAGCTGCCCACGGAGACACCGTGAGCAACGAGAGTAGTGAACGAGCCGAGTCAAACCAGGAGTGCACGAGGTGCAAAACGCTGAGCAGGAGAGTGGTCAGTAAGCCAAGGTCAATAACAAGCAGAGGATCAGTAGTTCAAGCAGCAGCAGCAGAGCCAGGAAACAAGCAGAGCAGAATCACAGGCAAAGGAGGAACAGGAAAGGCAGGTATAAATAGACAGTGGGTGGGAGATAGCTCCGTCTGGCCAGGCTGTGATAGGCTCTCCCACTCCTAAGCCTGCCATCCTGAGTGGTGGAAGATGGAGTCAGTCTCACAGACATAGGAGCAGGTGCAGACTGATTATCCACGGGCGTCGACACAGAAGCTGTGTCTGGCAGATCCTTTACAGTTTGTGGCACTATCTACAAGAGGGTGTATGTGGCACTATTTACAAAAGGGTGTTTGTGGTATTATCTACCGGGGGCTGTGTGGCATCATCTACAGGGGGCCTGTGCGGCTCTATATACAGGGGGGGGGGGGGGGCTGTGTGGCTGTATCTACAGGGGGGTTGTGTGGCGCTATCTACAGGGGGGCTGTGTGGCTTCATCTACAGGGGGCTGTGTGGCTCTATCTACAGGTGGGCTGTACGGCACTATCTACAGAGTGCACTGTGGCACTATTTACAGAGGGCACTGTGGTATTATCTGCAGAGCGCACTGTGGCAGTATCTGAAAAGGGGATGTGTGGCACTATCTACAGGAGGCCATGTGGTGCTATCTACAGTGTGTACTGTGGCATTATCTAAAGGAAGACGTGCGTGGCAATATCTAAAGAGCACAGTGTGTGGCACCATCTACAAGGGGTACTGAGTGTGGTACTATCTATGCTGGCTTTTACGCAACCAGTAGTGGTCAGCACATATCCCCTAGCCCTAGTGATATCGTGAGACATGACCTGCCTGTAAACAATCGGATAATCAGAGAGAGAGATACTGGCCACCATAGTAGTTGTCAGCCAAATTAGTGCAGAAATTTGTATTCAGAAATTCAGGAAAGAAAGCCACGCCCAACTAGCCACACCCACCATATAAGCCACACCCAAATAAGACACACCACCAAAGATGCCACACCTTAAGCATCCCTGGAAAAAAAAAATCAAATGTTGGCAACTATGGCCACTCTTCAGTGTTTCCTGATGTAGCCCCCATTTTATATGATATCTAATTAAGCCCCTTAGTTTCACCTAGGCAACTATTAGGGAAAACCAGCTCTGTTAAATAGCGCTCTGTCTTTAACCCCTTCCCGCAAAAAAAAAAGACAAAAACTAGACATAATAGGTATCGTCGTGTTCGTATCGGTCACGTTGTTTCCAAAAAAATGGAATGAAAAGTGATCAAAAAGTCGCACGTACCCAAACATGGTACCAATAAAAACTACAGTTTGTCTTGCAAAAAACAAGCCCTCACTTTGCTCCGTCGACAAAAAAAATAAAAAGTTATGGCTCTCAGGATATGGTGACACTAAAACATTATTTTATTTAGTAAAAAGCGTTTTTTTATTGTGCAAAAGTAGTAAAACATATAAAAACTATATAAATTTGGCATTGCCATAATCGTATCCAACCGCAGAATAAAGTAAACATGCTGTTTATACTGCAAAGAGACGCCGTTAAATATTTATAAAAAAAAAACAGTGAGAGAATTTCTGTTTTTTCGTCTCCTCACCTCCCAAAAAATGAATAAAAACTGATCAAATTATCGCATGTTCCCCAAAATGATACTAATAAAAACTACAGCTCATCCCATGAAAATCAAGCGCTCACACAGCTCGTCAACAGAAAAATAAAAAGTTATGACTCTCAGAAGGCAATAATGCAAAACGACGGCCCAGACTGATTTACATGTGCAGCAGTTCTTCACCTAAAACTCCACGTCATCATTTGCAGCCCCCACTGGTAGACCCTGTAAATGCAGCGGAAACTATGACATTTTGGGGTCTGTGCTACATATGGGGCTAGTGAAGAAGTCAAAGATTAGTCAATGCTGGAGAGTTTTTGCTTACGAAATTTATCCGCAAAAATTTGGATGAATTGCGGACCCATTCATTTCTATGGGCCAATGCACACGTTCGTGGCTTCCATGGTCCAGCAATTGGCCGGGAGGCCGGACCGCAAAAAAAATAGTACAAGTCATTATATGGTCCGGGCTGATTGAAATCAATGTGTGCACGGTCTGTGAATTGCGGATGACACTCCACGGCTGTCCGTCCCGTAATCACGGGCTGTGCACACGGCTACGGTCATGTCCATGAAGCCTTAGAAGTAAGAAGGAGACAGTGGGATTCAAATAAGGACAAACTAAAGGAAAGGATTTCTCTATATGATGATTTGTTATTATTTTTGGCAATACTAGTTATCCCGATTATTAGGAATATCTTTGATAATTTTGATAAATTTTTCGGCTAATATATAAATTGTTCGAAATCTCTCCTGTTTCCAGTTGACCCAGGAACATATTTTCTGATAATCTCTACAGGTTATTCATCATAATTCATCCTTCAAATATTTGGGGGTTTTGGTCTCTAGAAGGGTCCAGGACTTTATCGATTTAAATTGAATCCCTCCTATTCATTGACTGAGAGCTAAAGTGAAAACCTGTAGGAGTCTCCCAATATCAGAGGCTTCAAGAGCGGCACTTGTTATAATAGTCATGTGGCCACAGGTCATTTTTATTCTTGCAAAATCCGATCTGGATTCCCCTAAAATTTATTTAAACTCTTGATGCTTTAATTTCCGAATTATTTCCAATCTTCAATGTCCAAAGGAAAAGGAGGGAGTCCCAGTCCCAAATATGTTGTATTAGGCTATGTTCACACGACAGTGAAAAAAATGGCCGTGTGACGAACATTTTTTTAATGCCCTGCGCACGACCCTTTTACAAACAATAAAGTTCTATGGGTGTATTCACACGTCCGTTTTTTTTAACAGATTGTAATACTTGCCATTAAAAAACAGAACATATTTTATTTTCAGCCATTTTCACGGCCTGTTGGCCCCCATGGAACTCAGAGGATAAGTTTTTAACAGCCGTCTTTGAGAAAGCAATCTGTGTGACGGCCATTAAAAAATGATTGGTTGCTAGCAGTTGTCCAGAAACCCCCCCCCCCCCCCTGTGACAAGGGCCACACTATTCCTCTTGCCCAGGGAGGCCCTCACAAGGGGACAACGCTGGTGAAGCAAGAAAACCATTGGTTTCCTTCCCCGCCATTCAGCATTATTTTTGTGATGCATGCGGTGCAATGACGTTATTGCGACACCTGTGATGTTCCGCTGGAGCAGGCCTGGTCAGAAGAGACAGGGCATGCCTCGCTGGAGGAGAGGATGGCGTGGAAACGGGGGACAGGTGAGTGTGGCACTATTTAGAGGGGCAGTATGGCACTATCTATATGGGCACTGTGGCAATATGTGGACACTATGTAAAGGGGATACTGTGGCACTATCTATATTTTCACTATGGCAATAACTACAGGGGGCAGTGTGTGGCACTATCTACATGGGCACTGTGGCACTATCTACAAGGGGCAATGTGGGCACTATCTACATAGGCACTGTGGCACTATCTATGCGGGCACTATCTACAGTGGGCACTGTGGCGCCTGTCTACATGAGCACTAACTACAGTGGCACTAAGGAACTATCTACATGGGCACTGTGTGTGGTACGATCTACAGGGGGCAGTGTGTGGCACATTCTACATGGGCAGTAACTACAGGGGCACTGTGCACTTTGTGTAGCACTATACACAGGGGGTAGTGTGGCACTTTCTACAAAGGGCCCTGTTATGTTTTTAGGGGGTTAACCAAAAAAACCTTGACAACTGAAATTCATCAGTTTTTTTTAATGGATGTGCAAAACGCATGACACATAGATGACAAACGGCCGTTAAAAATGGTCATACAGTCGGGAAATATATAAGAAATTAGAGACACACGGATGCAAAGCGTCAGTGAAAAACAGATTGTTTGATCTGTTTTTAACTGGCTTTTTTTCCCCCTGTCGTGTGAATATTGCCTTATTATCTGCCTGCACAAATATAATACTTTGTGGAATGGGAATCTAATATGGTAAACCAGTGGGTTCAATAATGTATGGCCGATAATCTTAATCTGTGTGAAGTAGTAGGTGGAACTTTTTTTTTATTCTTATTAAGATTATACCGACATATTATATGCAACAGAAAATATGGGTAATGGTTAAAAAAATATTTGTTATTGTGGGATACTCAAGGAAAAAGAATATTTAAAATATTTAAATAAGAATATTGGGATTCAATTCTTATTTATTTTTTTAATTTATAGATTAGACAAGTTATGTGGTCTATGGGTAGCTGAAAATCTTAAAAGACTCCTGGAAACCCCGGTTATCGTTGCTTTCCAGGCAGGGCCGGATTGGCCATCTGGCAGTTCCTGCAAATGGCAGATGGGCCGGTGAGCAGTGGGTCGCCTGCTGGCCGCCCAAACAATCTGTGTCGGATTTCCCCACCAATCAGCGCCTTTCAACGATGCTAGCGGTGCGATGACGTGATCGCACCGCTTACATTGTTAAACGGCGCAGATTAGCGGGGAGAAGTCATTCTGCCCTGCCAATCAGCGCCATCGTTCAGCCCCAGCAGACCTACTCAGAAGGGAGCAGGCCTGCATTAACATGGATGGCCTGGGAACAGGATCAAAGTGAGTATGTAAAGTCAATGTTTTTTCCACTTAAAAGTGTGAGTGGCATTATCTACGGGGGGGGGGGGGACAACGACGGACGATGTGGGGGTCAATATGTAAGACACTAGCTACGGGGGAGGCTTTATGTGGGGCACAATCTACAGGGGAGGCTATATGTGGGACACTATCTACAGGGGGCTATATGTGGGGCACTATATACAGGTGGCACTATATGTGGGGCAAAATCAACAGGGGAGGCTATATGAGGGTCACTATCTACAGGGGGGGCTATTTGTGGGACACCATATACAGGGGGGCTATATGTGGGGCCCCATCTACAGGGGGGGCTATATGTGGGGCACTATATAGACGGGCGCTATATGTGGGGAGCTATCTACAGGGAGGCTATATGTGGGGCACTATGAACAGGGGGGCTCTATGGGGGCAATATCTACAGGGGGCTCTTTGGGGGCCACTATCTACGGGAGAACTGTGTGTGTGACAGTTTATGGTGCTATTATAATCAGGGACACAGTGTATGGTGCTATTATAATCAGGGACACAGTGTATGGAACTAATATATTTAGGGGTACAGTGTCTGGCATCATGAGAAATTTATCTTCATTTATAGGTGCAGAAATTTTTGAAAAGTGAGAAGCTGAAGACATCTAAGCGGCAAACTGCAGAAATGGGCTGTGGCCATAGAGGTTTGGACTGGATAGAGAAGAAAAGAGAAAAAGAACAACTAGAATCTGAGATCGTCACCGATGAGTCACTTAATATAAATGTTTATTCTGCCTCTAATCAGCACTGTAGTCACTGTATGATCAGCAGACAAATGATGGGTGGTATGATTTTTTTTTGTGAAACAGCAGATCCTTACCATTGTTTGGGCCATGATGGGAGCTGTAGTTTTACGCCGTACAAACCTATACGAAAGGGATTTCACTAAATTGAGCTGTATTTGTGCTTGGGCTGTATTTATGTAGTGAGCTTGGTTCCGGTGTTGTACATCTGTACTGAGCTTGTATCTGGCACTGTGTATATGTACTGAGCTGTGCTCTGGTGCTGTATATATGTAATGAGCTTGGTTCCGGTGTTGTATTTATGTACGGAGCTTTGTTCTGGTGCTGTATATATGTACTGAGGTTTGTTCTGGTGCTGTATATATGTACTGAGCTTGGTTCTGGAGCCGTATATATGTCAGAGCTTGGTTCTGGAGCTGTAATTATATAGAATATATTTATAATAACAAAATTACAGGGCAGATGGTTTAGTTTCCAATTCATTGTATATTTAATGGGAACCTGACAGGTAGTTTTAACCCCTTGAACCCCCACCATGCAGGAATACATGACCTGACCATATTTCCAAACATTCCCCTGTATGTTGTTTTCAGACGCAGAAAAATCTATAAAATCAACTTTTAAAACGGCGCACAATATAAGCTAATTACTCATTAGAGGGTCATGGGGCAGTGCCGCTATCCTGAAGAGTCACATAGTGCTGCCTCCAAACCCACCTTTACATGTTTGATTGACATCCCCCTGGCTGTTATAAATCACTACCAGTCTCCTCCAACTTTCTTGGATGCGCCATTAACTTGTACTACTTGGGCACGCACAGTGCAGTGAGGTGTACTCTGCCCGGCTGCACCGCCCATGCCAGTACAAGGCAATGGCGCATCCATAAGAGTTGGAGGAGGCTGCTAGTGATGTAGAACAGCCAGGGGGATGTCATTAAAAAGCAGGGGGACGCCATTTCAATTTTCACCCCAGGCTTCAGAAAAGCTAGAATCGGCCCTGCGGACAGTGGGGAACACAAGCACCAACATTACAATAAGTGCTGCGTCTTGCTGTTTAAAACCACATCTTTCTGAGATTTATTGCTGTGAACTCTGCAATGATGGGAAGGAGCGCTGCAGAAATGAAGTATAGGGCTTGTAGGCCGAGCTGCAGCTAATCAGCTCTAGACTTGTTTTCTGCACTGAGGCCTCGCTCTGTAGCGCACCTCTCTGGTGCCGCAGAGGAAATGGAGAATCAGTTCCTGCCCAGTCTGCATGTACAAATTAAACCTAACGCTGGTTGGCTGAGCATCAGCCAATCAGTGATGGGCTTGTTCTTTCTACTGCCCCCCTGAGCACAGCTTCAGTCTGGCTGCCGAGGAGAAGGAGACTCCCGCCCCTGCCAGGTAGGTAGCTGATGTCTGTAGCGCCAGCAGGTTTATTTCTTTATCTGCTTCAGCTTCATGTAACCTGCCACTATCCTTCAATGAGGAGGGTAGGGGGGCATAAGTGAGTATAAAGGACATGGGTGATGCACACAGTGGCTGTGTGTGTGATGCTATATACAGGGGCTGTGTGTGTGATGCTATCTACAGGGGCTGTGTGTGTGATGCTATATACAGGGGCTGTGTGTGTGATGCTATATACAGGGGCTGAGTGTGATGCTATATACAGGGGCTGTGTGTGTGATGCTATATACAGGGGCTGTGTGTGTGTGATGCTATATACAGGCGCTGTGTGTGTGATGCTATATACAGGAGTTGTGTGTGTGATGCTATCTACAGGGGCTGTGTGTGTGATGCTATATACAGGGGCTGTGTGTGTGATGCTATATACAGGGGCTGTGTGTGTCTGTGATGCTATATACAGGGGGCTGTGTGTGACGCTATATACAGGGGGATGTGTGTGACGCTATATACAGGGGGATGTGTGTGTGATGCTATATACAGGGGGATGTGTGTGTGACGCTATATACAGGGGGATGTGTGTGTGACGCTATATACAGGGGGATGTGTGTGTAACGCTATCTACAGGGGGATGTGTGTGTGACGCTATATACAGGGGGATGTGTGTGTAACGCTATCTACAGGGGCTGTGTGTGTGACGCTATATACAGGGGGATGTGTGTGTAACGCTATATACAGGGGGATGTGTGTGTAACGCTATATACAGGGGGATGTGGGTAACGCTATATACAGGGGGATGTGTGTGTGACGCTATATACAGGGGGATGTGTGTGTAACGCTATATACAGGGGGATGTGTGTGTGACGCTATATACAGGGGGATGTGTGTGTAACGCTATATACAGGGGGATGTGTGTGTGACGCTATATACAGGGGGATGTGTGTGTGACGCTATATACAGGGGGATGTGTGTGTGACGCATATACAGGGGCCTTTGTGCACGTGGTGCTTTACTATACAGTGTTTGACACAATTATATTCAGGGGCGCAGTGTTTGGTGCTATTATATTTAGGGGCACAGTCTGTGGCACCATGATCATTTTGTTTTCGTTTATAGGTGTAGAAATGTTGGAAAAGTGAGCAACAGAAGACATCTAAGTGACAAATTCTGCAGAAATGGGTCAAGGCCGGGAGAAGTCGTCATGAAGTTTGGACCGGATGGAGAAGAAAAGAGGAAAAAAGTTACCAGAATCTGAGGAGTTGTCACATGTGAGTCACTAGATTTATAGAGAATCTGTCACCGCTCCTGACATGTTTATTATAGGAAATCCTTGTGTTTCACTAAAAGTCTTTGTGCAGTCCAGGACTAATAGACAAATGGGTGTTACCATTCCCCTTGTTAGGAGGATGTCTCCCTGCACAGTGTGATACTGTCAGCGATGGTTGGAGACTGTCAGTATGTAGGGACACAGCCCTTTGACAAGGCGAATCGTAACACCCATTTGTTAATGCTTGCACAAAAAGGTAGTGTTACGGCTCGGCGGGGGAGAAAGGGGGCCCAAGTTTGGGTAACAGCCCAGGGCCCATAGTCTACTTAATCCGCCACTGGGTATGAGTGGGGGATGTGTTCTAGGTGTAAATGGTGTGCGTGTGCATGTGTCCTGTGGTGTGTGTGCACATGAGTCATAAGTGTGAGTGGTGTGCGTGCGCACGAGTCACAAGTGTGAGTGGTGTGTGTGCGTATGTGTTTATTTTATTTTAGTTTAATTTGAGAGTATTCACATCCTAATTTGAGGAAGGGTTTAGAAATTACAGTTCCTTAATATGTAGCTGCCTCTTTTTCAAGGGACCAAAGGTAATTGGACAATTATCTCAAAAGCTATTTAATGGGCTGCATGGGCAATCCCCTCATAATCCATCATCTGTCTGCTAAGCCGTTGTATCTAAGCATATTATATGTGATACTGTCTGCTGAGCCGCTGTCTCCTATCAAGTAGCAGAGCTATCAGGTGTCATAGTCTTAGGGTATGTGCACACACACTAATTACGTCCGTAATTGACGGACGTATTTCGGCCGCAAGTCCCGGACTGAACACAGTGCAAGGAGCCGGGCTCCTAGCATCATACTTATGTACGATGCTAGAAGTCCCTGCCTCGCTGCAGGACAACTGTCCCGTACTGTAAACATGATTATACTACTTTGAGTAATGGGTAAGTTTCGTAAGGGGAGAAGCGACTCAACTTATTTGAGTCAAGAAGAGGCCGTACTGCAGACAAAGAAATAAAATAAGGGGAGGCCTCCATGACTTAAAATAGATGGGAGGGACATGGAGTTGGTTGGCCTATTGGAATGTAAGGATAGGGATGGTAGGAGGGTTATTGGGATTAGGGGTGGAGATTTAGGGGGATGTACCTTTTCCCATGTGGTCTTCTTCCCTCTCTTCGCCAGGACACAGAAGCAAGAACATGTTCCCGCCCACCTGCCCTAGAGTGGAATGGTGTTTTGCAGCAAAAGGTTGCTGCTGGTGGTGTTTCTCCCGGCCAGACGTTTATTTCGCTGACGATTTATGCTTTCGGTGGCCAGGTTAATTTTATCATTGCAGCTGCGGGGGGGGGGGAGTCCTTGAAGTAGATCGTAAAAAGTGGTGGGGGGAATGCATCACGGGATGCACCCCCAATTAGTCGGCTTCTTCGAGTGTTATCCCTTTTGAAGGCTGTGTTATATATGGTAGTCATCTGCAAAAGGTAATTGGTGCCCCCGGGCCGGGTTACGGCTGGGGGTAAGGTATTGGTGGGCAGATGACCAAAATTAAATATCGGTGGCTTCAAGGACTTGCCCCTGTCATTCTGGTGGTTAAATAATGTTATGACCCTGATAGGGTCGCAGTTGGTTATTTAATGTTATTAAGAATTCCTTTGTGGGGATTCAAAAAGTTATGGTATTTAAAATTCCTTGTTATTTAAATAATAAACGGCTGCTATGGTCATTAAAATCCAACTCTGTTTCAGTGTCTGCTTTGAGTAATGGGTAAGTTTCGTAAGGGGAGAAGCGACTCGACTTATTTGAGTCAAGCGTACGCCGTCTGTGTGGAAACGGCCGCTCCCACACAGACCAAAAGCAAGGTCTTTGGTAGAGCGACATCCGGTGCCATTTTCATGTGGACCGGAAGCCGCGGCCGGACAGTAAGATGACAAGTTCCGGTCACGGCTTCCGGACATATGTTGAAGGCAGCGCAGACGCAAGGACTAGGAGCGGCAGGGCGGAGGCGGCAGCGGCGACAGGAGCATGTAAGTTATGTTTGTGTATGTGATGTCTGTGTACGTTAGTGTTATACTGTCTGATTTCCACTGTATCTAATCCACATTCAACCCCCTCCTTTCTCCTGGCACTAGCCAGGATAAAGGAGGGGGGATTGCGTGAGGTCACTAGAGCGAGTGTGTCTACTCCAAATTTGCAGCATAAAGCAATGAGGTTGCTTAACCACATGTCAATGCTGAAATTTTGGGAATTGCTCCCTCTATTGACAAGCATATGGAAATGTTATAAATTTAAATCTAATTTATAATATTTCCTGACTTGTGAAAAAATTAAAAAAATTAAAACAATGTGTAATCATTTATATGCTCAGGCCCAGGGCCGCCATCAGGGGGGTATTAGGGGTAGTGGTGTGAGGGGCCCGGCCAAAGCTAATTGAAAGGGGGGCCCGGCAACTGCCTCGACATTCTTTTGGTAGGAAAAAACGGGCCCCTGCAATGGGGCCCGTTTTTTTCACCAAAAGAATGTCGTGAGCTGCTGCTGCGGGCCCCCTCCCCTCGTCATGGGGGGCCGTCAAACCGTCCGCCCGCGCGCGCGCACCCGATCGCGCGCACAATGAAACTCCCGCGCGTGCGCACTCGCGAGCGCGCATCCACGAACGGCCGCACTGGAGACCGCCCGCGCGCGCACCCGCGAACGAATCGCGCGCACCCGCGACCGGCCGCGCGCGCACCCGCGAACGAAGCGCGCGCAGCCGCGGACACACATGGACAAAACTTACCTGGAGCCTGGCTGGAGGTGAAGGACTGGACGTCTGGACCGAAGACCTCCCCTGGAAGACATCGCCGGAAGAGGACTGGAGTGGGAGCATCTCTTCTGACACAGTGAGTAAATTATCTCAAAGTGTTGTTTATGTATGGCCCTGTTCACACAGTATTTTGCAGGCAAAAAAAAAATCTGCCTCAAAATTCCTTAAGGAATTTTGAGGCAGATTTTGACCTGCCCACACTATCTTGCCGCGTTTTTTTGCTGCGTTTTTTGCTTGCGGCGATTGAGGACAGCAGACAAAAAACGCAGCGAAAAATGCATTTTCTGCCTCCCATTGATTTAGATGGGAGGTCAGAGGCGGAACCGCGGCAAGAAAGGACGTGCTGCTTTTTCTTTTTTCCGCGACTGGCTCCCATTGATTTCAGATTAAATCAATGGGAGGCGGTTTTGGAAGTTCTTTGGTGCTGATTCTGACGCAGTGTCCGAGTCAATATCAAGGCCCAAAAACTCTGTGAACTGGGCCTTATTGTTAGGGCTTATTCAGACGAACGTGTAATACATCCGTGCAACGTGTGTGATTTTCACGCGCCTCGCACGGACCTATGTTACTCTATGGGGCCGTGCAGACTGTCAGTGATTTTCACGCAGCGTGTGTCCGCTGCGTAAAACTCACGACATGTCCTATATTGGTGCATTGTTCGCGCATCACGCACCCATTGAAGTCAATGGGTGCGTGAAAATCACGCCCAGCACTTCCGCAGCCGTATAAACTATGAATGAAAACAGAAAAGCACCACGTGCTACAAACATACAAACGGAGTGTCATAATGATGGCGGCTGCGCGAAAATCACGCATCATACGCTGCTGACACACGGAGCTGTTATGGACCTTTTGCATGCGCAAAACGCCACGTTTTTTGCGCGTGCAAAAAGCACACGCTTGTGTGAATCCGGCCTTAGGGTAGGAACACACTCGGCATGAACACTGCGGATTTTATGCAACACATTTGATTGTGGAAAATCCGCAGCGTATCACAGTCGCAGCAGAGTGGGTGAGATATGAACAAATCTCATCCACACGCTGCAAAAATAATGGACCTGCAGTGTGGCTTTTTGGCTTTTTAAGTCGCATGTCAATGTATTCTGTGGAATCGCCGCTCCTCTGATTCGGAAATGCTGCGGTTCTGCCGCAAAAATCACACAAGAGAAGAAAAAAAAGGTACTTTTTTAAATTGATAAAGTTTAGACTTGCCCCGGCCGTAGTCCTGGTGACGCGATCCTCTATTCTTAGCGCAGCCCGGCCTCCTGTCATGACGTTTCATCCCATGTGACTGCTGCAGCGGTCACATGGTCTACAGCGTCATCCCAGGAGGCGGGGCTACGTTCAGAAGAGAGAGATGCGTCACCAGGACTACGGCCCTGGCAAGTCTAAACTTTTTTTTCCCTGCAGGATTCCCGCAGCGGACACGCCTCACGAAACCTGCGCCGCTATTTGGTGCGGTTTTGCTGGCGGAATTCCCTGCGGCTACCGGGGCGGATAAGCTGTGTAGTTTTACTCAGCATATCCGCCTAGTGTGTCCCTTATGATGTCGCTCCTGGAGCTGCTGCCGGTCTCTAAATAGGCAGTTGGTCCAGTAGAATTTGGAATTATTTTTTTTTGTGAACCAGCTTAAAAAAATACAAAACTTTTGTGTTAGGGCCTGTTCACATCACTGTTCGCTTCCGCTCCGGGGTTCCGTCTGAGGTTTCTGTCGGGTGAACCCCGCAACGGAAAGTGAAAGTGATAGCACAGCTTCCGTTTCCATCACCATTAGCGCAG
This sequence comes from Rhinoderma darwinii, assembly GCF_050947455.1. Lineage (NCBI taxonomy): Eukaryota > Metazoa > Chordata > Amphibia > Anura > Rhinodermatidae > Rhinoderma > Rhinoderma darwinii. The sequence continues at coordinate 97,743 of NW_027463412.1, read as the reverse complement.
TCGACTGCGCTATTAATTCCGTCCGAAAACCAGCCGGAATGGTGACGAGCGGAAACCATTAGCAATTTTTTGCCCCCAAAAATGTCGACATTTGCGCATTTTGTGAATTTTCTACGCTAGTAAACTGTTGTAGAAAGGTTAATATATTCCCGCCAAAGGCTACAGACCCGTAATACAATATCTTAATGTAAGGATGTGTACACTTAATTGTGCAGCAACGCTTGTTGTCTCCATTCTATGTCAGAGTGGGAAGTAGATGTCCGGCCTTATGATTTTGTGATAAGTGATAGACCCAGAATCCCAATCACCAAACCAAAGATTGCAAAATAAAGACACAAAACATTATAATTGGGTGTTAAATGGTCAAAACTTTTATTATATTATATGACCAAACCCAAAATGGCAAACCTCCGACTCACGAAGAGTCACCCTCCAGCACGCAGGAAAGGAAAAACCCCCTGTGGGGGAAACCTCTAGGGAAACCATGGCTGGAGGATTGCCCTTCCTCTGGGCTTAGAAGGTGCCAAAATAGAATTTGTAACAGAATTTATACGTTTTCTCAGATTTTCAAGGAAAGACAATACAACGAACGAACGAACGAACGAACGAACGAACGAACGAACGAACGAACGAACGAACGAACGAACGAACGAACGAACGACATAAAACACATAAATCGGCTGATCTGGTTGGCTAGGCGGATGTCTCTCTTCCTGGGCACCCATTAAAATGAATGGGTGATCCACGGATGAGACGGGTCCTCCTGATGCCTCCTTGTAGCACGTGTCTCCGCTCTGGCTAATAGAAGGGGATCTCCTGCTGGAAACCCCCCTCTTTTACAGACAACCCGTATGAAGAGGATGGCATCACTATGATGAAGAAGTGGTCTTGGGTGAAGGGTTTCCCTGCTAGAACCTCCAAATTACATCAGGTCGGTATTGGTGGTGAAGTCAAGCTCAAGGTCCTCAGTCCCATCCAATATGGCGCTGAATGTGGCAGTAAAACCTTCTAATATGGAATCTTCTTTATGTCATAAACATTTGTATTTATGACATCAGCGCATTCATCATCATTACTGCAGGAGTTTATTACCACTGCCGCCTCGTTCATTGTGACATCACCCACAGTGGTCTGAAGTGTTAACCCTTTAATGACTGGCAGTGTACTTACCACAGAGGCCATAAAGCTGAATAGAACATATCAGCGGCCATAAAGGAAAAGGGATAATGCAGGGAGCATCTCCGCACAAGAACAATCCATGACAAAGGGTTGTCCAGGATAAGATAACTTGTCTGCTTTCTCCAAAAACCAGCACCACACCTGTCCATAGGTTGTGTGTGGTACTACAGCTCATTACCATTCACTTCAATGGAGCTTACCTGCAATACCAGATACAACCTGTGGATAGGTGTGGTGCTGTTTTTGGAAGAAAGCAGCCATATTTTTCTAATCCTGCACAGCTCCTGTTAGAAATAGTTCAAAAAAAGTGGGGGGAGAAGGAGAAGAAGGGGAGAGGGAAAGAAGAAAAACAGGGAAAAAGAGGAACTCTGAGGTAAAAGAAATCAAACTAGACTGAAAGGAGTCTGCTGGAGGTGCCAGATGGAAAGACATATTTCTGCCATGAGGACCAGATTAGTTGAAATGTATCTTGAAGGGGGGCCTCAGAGAGTGGGTTTTAGCACTTTCCTGCCCTATGAAGTGTTGTTGCATTGAAAAACTATGCAGTTCCTCTTCGAATGCAGCGTCATAAAAACAAATTATTTTGTAAAAAATAAAACTATATAAATTTGGTATCGCCATAATCGTAACGACCCGCAGAATCAAGTTATCATGCAATTCATGCCGCCCGACAAACACTGTAAAATCAAAACAGAAATGGCGGAATTACAGGGTTTTTTTTCAATTCACCCCACAAAATGTAGGTTTTTTTACATTTTTTTTTTGAATACATTATATGGTACATTAGGCCGCAGGGTAAATTTCACATAAACAGCGCCATTCATCGGTTAACTGTTTAAACAATACCAGTTCAAGTGACCTTTATCGAAAAACACTATAAGCCATTTTTTCCCAATTAACCTTTTAATTGGGCCTAGCATGTGTGATACTGTCTGCTAAGCCGTTGTATCTAAGAATATTTACGCCCCGAAATATGCCTGAAAACACAGCGTGTGAATATACCTTTATAGATACGCTGTCTCAGATATATATATATTTTTTTATTTTTTTTTAGGGGGGTGGGCAAAACACATGTCTTGTGGCACAAGACAGGCTGATTAGTGGGGGAGATACGGGGTCTGGCTTAGGCCTTTTGTTACACACTCAATGTAAAATTGTACACTAGCTCGGAGCTGGCGTTGATTTCTGCTTTACATTACGCCCGTTACTGGCGTAAATGATAGTAAAATTGTCGGCCCTTTCCGCAAAGCGCCACACACTTTTTAAAAAGTGCCAAGCGCAGCATAAACTGCCCAAAAACTTTCCCGCACTTTTGGGATTTTTCTATGCCATATAAAAGGCTTAGCAAGGTTAATAAATTCTCCTCTAAGGCTACAGACAGTAATACAATATCTTAATGCAAGGATCTGTACACTCAGTGTCTGACTGAGGTACCTTGGACCCACCAAAGGAAATAATACTTGGGGGTCTATCCTTCAACTGTATAGAAATAATTTGAACACTCTTAATTGTTTACTAAAAACGTGTGTAGTAAAACAAAGACCAATATTTCCACCATATTGTGACAGATATCAGTCCTACACAGGCATTCTGCAGACCATATAAGTGAATACAGTGCAGGGAAATTCAGTGACTCACAGGTGACATCTTCTCCGATTGGAGTCGTCCACGTTCTCTTTTCTTCTTTATCCGGGCCAGAACGCCATGATGACTTCTTCCAGTCTTCTTCATCTCCAATGCCCAATCGCGAACCACAAGATACGTCATGAAAGTGTTGATGTAACCTAGATACCACGTGTAATGACGGGGTAGGGAGACAGACAGGTGAGCCCTAATCTACCCGCCACTCAGTCCATGCCTACTTGCACAGCCCGTCCTAGGCGACGGCGTACAACTGGGCGACGGTCCCTACGCTCAATATGTGCACGACAGACAAAAAGATGAGGGTACAAAGAAGCTAAAGGAAATGGGGCAGTTCCCACGTCAACACCGTGAGCAACAGGCGTAGTGAACGAGCCGAGTCAAACTAGGAGTGTACGAGGTACCAAACGCAGAGCAGGAGCGTAGTCAGTAAAGCCAGGGTCAAAATGAAGCAAGGTCAATAATAATAGCAGGAGCAGCAGAGCCAGGAAACAGGAAAGAATCACAGGCAAAGACAAGCAGTAAATGAAGGCATAAATAGACCGAGGGCGGGAGCTAGAACCGTCTGGCCAGGCTGTGATAGCTTCTCCCACTCCTGAGCCTACCAGCCTGAGTGGTAGCAGATCGAGTCACTCTATCAGACCTGGGAGCAGGTGCAGACTGATTAACCACGGGCGTCGACACAGAACCTGTGTCTGGCAACTCCTTTACACCACGTTCCCGTGACCCAATGTGCCACGTCACAGCGTATTCAAATCATGGAAGCGTCCGGTCGAAATGACTGCCGACCGTCATGGTGTGCAAACCTTAGATCAAAATTTCGACATATAACTAACTAAACCTCATAAGGTAATTTTCTTTAGCTATTATACCAGGATGTAGGCGGAGGAGTAAGCTAAGAGAATGGAAAGTGGCCGAGGCGAGATTTGGGCCAGAGTGAATATGACGCTTGACTGGGGTTTGGGGAGGGGAAGGGGAGAGGGACAAGTGGGAAGGTGGGAGCAGAGGGGCAACATAAAAAAAATAATTAAACTGAATCTACTGCTTTAAAACAGTCACTCACCAAGTTGCAGAGCTGGCCGCTGCTTCTGGCCCCTGCATGGGTCCCATTCCTTTCTAAAAAACAATTACCGCTGATCATAACCTTGATGAGCGGCGGCTGCCCACTTTATTTTACTTTTGTGGCCAGGCCCCTGACAGTAGTACCAGCGGTACTACCCTGATGGCAGGCCTGTTTGCAGGGGTACTAGCCAACTACGTCACAGATAACCCAGGTTTCAAGACCATGCAAAGTTATGGATTTTTGGCATCCCATGGAATATGGGAACAATAGGGAATTCTATCAGTAAGTATTCTGCCTGTTTCTTGGCTAATACTCCTAATCCAATTCCTTCTTCTAGCAATTTTTTAAAGATTCTTTACATGCGGTGCTTGGTTTCGCCACAAGTTTGCGATATGTCGATTCATTGTCTAACATGGTATGAACGTGTCTGGGATATAAACAGGAATCTAGAACAACTCCTGCTCCGTAAGATTTGGAGGACACAGTTATACGCTGGATATATGGTGAGCACCTCCACCAAATTTTTTTTTTAGATAATATTGCTTTTAGTATGTCATTAAAATAAATTGTATTTATTTGTGTTTTTGTGTTGTACTTTTTACTTGTTTCCTTCTTTTACTTCTCTATGGGGGCTGCCATTTTTTTTTCATCTCTGTATCTGTCCATTAACGACACATACAGAGATGGAATACGGCACATACATCCCCATAGAGGATGCGAACGGGAGCCGTTCCATTCACTATAGAAGAGGCCGTACTGCAGACAAATAAATAAAATAAGGGGAGGCCTCCATGACTTAAAATGGATGGGAGGAACATGGAGTTGGTAGGCCTATGGGAATGTAATTATAGGAATGGTAGGAGGGTTATTGGGTTTAGGGGTGGAGATTTAGGGGGATGTACCTGTTTCCTTGTGGTCTTCTTCCCTCTCTTCGCCAGGACACAGAAACAAGAACATGTCTTGCATTCCCATAGCGTCTGACGAGGAGGTGCTGGAGCAGCTGCAGATCGCGGCAGCCTCACAATGTCCTGGATGGCTGGGGGCACGTGTAGCGGCACTGCTGCACTGCTACGCAGGTGCTCCTGATCAGGAGTTGGCAGAGGCGTTGGGAGCGGGCCCGGAGCGCTCCATCGCACCGCCGGTCTCGTCACTGCCGGAGCAGTCGGAGGTACGGGATCGGCGTTCCAGGGGGACGGGTAGGAGGCGAGGAGAGCCCGTCTCCCCCATGACTCAGGCGGTGGCCGGCACTTCCGGCGCGAAGCACAGCACGAGGCGCTCGCGCCCGCCCGCCAAGCTGAGTCCGGAAGTCATCCCACGGGCGCGGCGGCGCAAGAGGAGCCCCTCGGTGGACCCATCAGGCCAGACCCCAGGGCGGCCTGCTGCTGCTCTCCCACCTGGTCCTGGGAGGATTCCCATAATGCAGCAGCGCCCGGCGGCGACGATGAGGAGGATGCGGCCTTCACTTCCGGCCACCCCCTCTCCCACTTCTGTGCGTGGCAGAGTGCCTGCGGCGACCCTGCATGGCGATGAGCCAGCCAGAGGGTCGGCTTATCGTGACAGCGAGCTGGCGGTAGAGGATGGTAGGAGCGGAGGACGCAGGATGCGGTCGGTGGTTGGAGTGCCAGGTATTGAACAGCGTGGTTCACCAAGCCAGAGGATGCAGGATTTGGAGCGATGCCAACAGGATGATGCGATATCGGCTTCCCGTTTCCCGGCCGGAAGTTGGAATTCCCCGTGCACACACTGCCAATGCGGACAGCGCCAGAGGGGGACCGGAGCATTGGAGGACGGTGAGCTGCGGGCCTCTTCACGTTGACATGGGGGTCCGGCTGACGGGTTCACAGCACCTGGGCAGCCTGGTGAGTTGACTCCTACGTTACCTTTTCCAGCTATATTGATGTCGGGTGTAGGGGCAAGTTGTGTTGCGTCGGGTAGCATCGTGGCAGAGTCAGGGGCCCCGGGGTTACCGGTGAGTGTGGGGGGGATAGCTTGGCAGAGTTAGTGGGTTGTTTAAAGGTGTTGGTGGGGCGGCTGGGTGGCACTTCTTCACAAGACCAGGCGATCGCGGCACTGGACGCGGTTTGGGGGGCTCTGATGTTAACGCTCCGGTTCGTCAGACTGAGGCGGCGGTGACCGGGGGGGCGGCGGATGCAGTGGCGGTGTCGGTGCAAACAGAGGTGCCGAAGGAGGTGGATAGGGTGCGTCTGGATGATCGCGCGCACGTGGAGGTGTATGTATGTTATGAGGGCACGTTAGGGGCACATTTGAAGCTGGAGGTTAAAGAGCGTATTTGGAAAGACGAGTACGTGGAAATATTTTCCCTTCTTCCGCTGGAGAAGTTTAATTTAGATAAGGTGAAGCAGGGTGAAACTAAGAAAGACCAGGAGGAAAAAAGACGGTATAGGTTGATTCCAAAAACATTCGTCAATTGGATGTAGGCTTTTGCTATTTTGGCGAATGTTATTGGGGAAAAGGCGCTGGACAATTGTTCGGCTTTATTTTGTTATTTAGACGCGGTGGGGGAGGCACATCGGGTTTATGGAGGCCAGGCCTGGCTTTTGTATGACGAACAATTTCGGCAGCGAAAAGCGGTGCGGCCAAATATACGGTGGGATCATTAGGACATAGCCTTGTGGTTGAAGGTTACGGGGCTTTTTAAACAGGGGCAGTCCTTTCCTGGGAGCGGAAATACCGCAGGAACTTCCAGTGGGACTAGTCAGGCCACGGGTTCCAAACTTGGGACGTGTTGGCAGTTCAACGAGGGGCAGTGTAAATTTGGAGCAACGTGTAAATTCAAACATGTTTGTTCACACTGCAGCGGGCAGTCGCATGGAGCAGCAACATGTTTTAAAAAAGGCAGGCGATAAGGGGGAGCCAGCGATGCATCTGGTCATGGGGGAGACTCCGGTGAAGCTCACAAGGATGGCCCCCTTTCTAAGTAGATACCCCGACAAGGAGGGGGCGCAGTTGATTAGTTCGGGTTTTGGTTCTGGTTTTGTTATTCCGCCAACTCCTCATGAGGTCCCTTTCACGCAGCGCAACCTTAAGTCGGCATATCAGCATGCAGGGGTAGTTTCGGAGAAACTGAGGAAGGAGGTTGATCTGGGCAGAATGGCGGGTCCATTCAGTGCGGTCCCAGTGCCGGGTTTGGTGGTGTCTCCTTTAGGGGTGGTCCCAAAACAGGAATGTAACAAGTTCCGGCTTATTCAGCATTTGTCGTTCCCAAAAGGGGCATCGGTTAGTGATGGCATTGACCCGGATCTGTGTTCCGTGGTATATGCGTCGTTTGGTGCCGCGGTGGCATTGGTGCGAGGTTATGGAAGAGGAGAATGGATGGCTAAGACGGATATTCAATCGGCTTTTCGCTTATTGCCGGTCCATCCGAACAGCCAGCGGTTGTTGGGCTGCTATTGGGATAGGGGTTATTTCCTTGATCGTTGCCTCCCTATGGGTTGTTCACTGTCCTGTGCGTATTTTGAGGTTTTCAGTTCTTTTTTGGAATCGGTAGTTAGGGACGTCGCCGGGGTGGAGTCTGTTATTCACTATCTCGACGATTTTTTGTGTGTTGTCCAGCGAGTTCAGGGGTTTGCGTGAATTTGCTGGAGGCAGTTAACTGGGTGTCGCGGGAGTTTGGAGTCCCCTTGGCTGCGGAAAAAACGGAGGGTCCGGTGACGACCATTTGATTTTTGGGGATTACAATTGATTCTGTGGCGATGGAGTGTCGATTGCCGGAGGATAAGCTGATAGATTTGCGGTCGGAAGTGGATAGAGCGTGTCGGATGAAGAAGATTACACTAGGCGAATTGCAGTCTTTATTAGGGAAATTAAATTTTGCTTACCGCATCATGCCGATGGGCAGGGTGTTTTGTCGTCGGTTGGCAGCGGCGACGGCGGGTGTCAAGGAGCCCCATCATTTCATTCGTTTGGTGGCGGATCACAGGGACGATTTGCAGGTTTGGCTCCATTCCTTGGCAAACTATAATGGTCGCTCTCTTTGGATGTCGCGGGCGCTAGACAGTTTCGATTTGGAGCTGTTTACAGATGCGTCCGGTGTTGTGGGGTTCGGGGCGCTCTTCAAAGGGCAATGGTGCGCGGGGCAATGGCCGGTTTCGTGGGTGGAGGCGGGCTTGACGCGCAACTTGGCCCTGCTCGAACTGTTTCCCATCGTGGTGGCAGTCACCATTTGGGGAGACAGGTTCCGGGATAAGAAAGTGCGCTTTCATTGCGATAATCTGGGGGTGGTGATGGCTATAAATAACACTTCGGCGTCGTCCCCTCCAGTAGTTCGCTTATTGCGTCAGTTGGTGCTTGCCTGCGTGGGTGGTGGCGGTGCATGTTCCTGGGGTGGAGAATTGTATTGCTGATGCGCTTTCTCGCTCGCAGTGGGATCGTTTTCATCATCTGGTTCCGGACGCGGAGTTAACTGGGGTGGAATGCCCCAGTCATCTGTGGGAGTTGGTATCCGGGCGGCAGGTGCATTGATTGAACATTCACTAGCCAGTTCCACGTGGTCGTCTTATGCTGCTGGATGGAGGCAATGGGAAGAGTGGGTGAGATCTTTGGGTGATGTGTGTTCTGACGATGATAGGTTGGTGGCCTTGTTGTTCTGGTTGGGGGAGGCCTTTGCTAAGGGCTGCACGGTCGCCAAGGTCAATCGCTTCGTGGCGGCCATTGCTTTTGGTTTTAAATTACGGGGGTTAGTGGACATCACGAAGCGTTTCTTGGTGGGCCAGGCATTGAGGGGCTTGAGACGGGGTGTCGTGGTAAGAGATCGGAGGCGCCCTGTGTCTTTCCGATTGTTATGTTTGCTGGAGGTTGTGGTGTGGCAGGTGTGTCGTTCAGTGTATGAGAGCAAGCTGTTTCGGTTGGCTTTCGCGTTAGCCTTTTTTGGAGCGTTTCGAGTTGGGGAATTGGTTTTGCCTAGTTCAGTCAGACCGGGGCGCTTGCTGCAGGATAATGTGGACTTATATGAGGACAGGGTGGAGATAGTTTTGCGACGGTCAAAAACAGATCAGACAGGTGTGGGTCGGAGGGTGGTGTTGTTTGCGGTCCCGGGAAATCCGGTTTGTCCAGTTTTGTGCCTCAGGGAGTATTTAGAGGGATTAGGCCTTTCAGATGCTCCGTTGCTCCGGCATGCAGATGGCAAGTTCTTATCGCGCTTCCAGTTCGTCTCGGTATTCAGAAAATGTCTGGTGGCTTGTCAGGTGCAGGCGGATCAATATTCGTCTCATTCATTTCGTATTGGGGCGGCGACGGAGACAGTGAGATGGGGTTTGGATGATGCAAGTGTGCGGCGGATAGGGCGTTGGGAGTCTGCGCGTTTCCGCACATGTTGTGAAATGGTAATGTGTAACATGTTCCAGGTGTATGCGTTCCACCTGTGAAATACTTGTATGTGGCAGTGAGTGGTGGTGCGTGTATGTTTTCCCTTTGTTTTGCAGGCCGTGACTCATGCATGGTGTGGATTATGGGGCACTCCTTTGTGTACTGGGGTGCTCTTCGCGCCGATGTACGGCCGGACTGTCGACAGCTCAAGATCCCTCGGGACGTGGCGGTCCTGCGGTGGATGGGTATCCGAGGAATGACATGGAACAGGGTGTTGCCTGAGTTCCATAATTTTGTTATGTTGGACAGGGCACCGGAAGTGCTGGTGTTGCATGTGGGGGGGCAACGATTTGGGCCTATGCCCTTTTCGGGAGTTGGTGCGGGAAGTCAAGCATGATTTGCTTTGCTTATGGGCGAGATATCCTAATCTGGTGACTGTGTGGTCGGAGATGGTCCCAAGGAAGACTTGGCGCATGGCTGGCTCGGTGGCGAGAGTTAACAAGGCCCGCATTAAGGCTAACAGGGCTATATCGGGCTTCGTGGCTCGTAATGGCGGGATTGCAGTGTGCCACTTGGATTTGGAGTCTGGGACAGGAAAGTATTGGAGGGAGGATGGAGTGCACCTCAATGATGTAGGAATGGATATGTGGAGTCTGGCTTTGACGGATGGAATTGAACGAGCAGTGGGTGTGTGGAGGAGCTCTCAGGCTTGAGGTGGTCAAGGCCTATTTCGCTTTGGCGGGGGGGGGGAGTCCTTGAAGTAGGTCGTAAAAAGTGGTGGGGGGGAATGCATCACGACATGCACCCCCAATTAGTCGGCTTCTTAGGGTGTTACCCCTTTTGAAGGCTGTGTTATATATGGTAGTCATCTGCAAAAGGTAATTGGTGCCCCCGGGCCGGGTTACGGCTGGGGGTAAGGTATTGGTGGGCAGATGACCAAAATTAAATATCGGTGGCTTCAAGGACTTGCCCCAGTCATTCTGGTGGTTAAATAATGTTATGACCCTGATAGGGTCGCAGTTGGTTATTTAATGTTATTAAGAATTCCTTTGTGGGGATTCAAAAAGTTATGGTATTTAAAATTCCTTGTTATTTAAATAATAAACGGCTGCTGTGGCCGTTAAAATCCAACTCTGTTTCAGTGTCTGCTTTGAGTAATGGGTAAGTTTCGTAAGGGGAGAAGCGACTCGACTTATTTGAGTCAAGCATACGCCGTCTGTGTGGGAACGGCGCAGGCACCACTCCCACACAGACCAAAAGGAAGGTCTTTGGTAGAGCGACATCCGGCGCCATTTTCATGTGGACCGGAAGCCGCGGCCGGACAGTAAGATGACGAGTTCCGGTCACGGCTTACGGACATATGTTGAAGGCAGCGCAGACGCAAGGACTAGGAGCGGCAGGGCGGAGGTGGCAGCGGCGGCAGGAGCAGGTAAGTTATGTTTGTGTATGTGATGTGTATGTACGTTAGTGTTATACTGTCTGATTACCACTGTATCTAATCCTCCTACACTGTGGTGGCACACAGTGTAGGAGGTTTGAACATTCAACCCCCTCCTTTCTCCTGGCACTAGCTAGGATAAAGGAGGGGGGATTGTGTGAGGACACCAGAGCGAGTGTGTCTACTCCAAATTTGCAGCATAATGCAATGAGGTTGCTTTACCACATGCCAATGCTGAAATTTTGGGAATTGCTCCCTCTAGTGACCAGCATATGGAAAAGTTATTAAAAAAAAAAATTCTCGCGACACATTCCCTTTAATACTGCCATTTCATACACCAGTCCTGTTAAACAGTTTGCTGGAGTAAGATGCAACAAATTTATTAACAGGCGAACGACTCTCAATAAATGTGTCGCATCTTTTAGCTGCAACGCGGCCTGTCATCAGTACTTTCTACGTGCTGCGGCCTGCTGTAAGAGCCTGAGGGAATCCGGGAGGGAGAATCGGAGTGGTGAGGTAAGTACATTTTTAAAATGTATTTTATTTTCTGATTGGGTGGGCAAACAGTCTGATTGGGGGGAGGTATGGGTCTGGCACGGACCTTTGGCTTGTTACGCCCCACAGAGATAAATCTGGGCCGCATTATACATATAGATTTCTGCTATAATTTACATCAGTTACTGGCTTAAATGATAGTAAAATTGTTGGCCATTTCTGGTAAGCCCCGCTCACTTTTTGCCGCAAAAATTTTGACATTTGCTCATTTTGTGAATTTTCTACGCTAGTAAACTGTTGTAGAAAGGTTAATATATTCCCCCCAAAGGCTACAGACCGTAATACAATATCTTAATGTAAGGATGTGTACACTTCATTGTGCTGCAACGCTTGTTGTCTCCATTCTATGTCAGTGTGGGAAGTAGATGTCCGGCCTTATGATTTTGTGATAAGTGATAGACCCAGAATCCCAATCACCAAACCAAAGAATGCAAAATAAAGACACAAAACATTATAATTGGGTGTTAAATGGTCAAAACTTTTATTATATTATATGACCAAACCCAAAATGGCAAACCTCCGACTCACGAAGAGTCACCCTCCAGCACGCAGGAAAGGAAAAACCCCCTGTGGGGGAAACCTCTAGGGAAACCATGGCTGGAGGATTGCCCTTCCTCTGGGCTTAGAAGGTGCCAAAATAGAATTTGTAATAGAATTTATACGTTTTCTCAGATTTTCAAGGAAAGACAATACAACGAACGAACGAACGAACGAACGAACGAACGAACGAACGAACGAACGAACGACATAAAACACATAAATCGGCTGATCTGGTTGGCTAGGCGGATGTCTCTCTTCCTGGGCACCCATTAAAATTAATGGCAGACCCACGGATGAGACGGGTCCTCCAGATGCCTTCTTGTAGCACCTGTCTCCGCTACGGCTAATAGAAGGGGATCTCCTGCTGGAAACCCCCTCTATTACAGACAACCCGTATGAAGAGGATGGCATCACTGTGATGAAGAAGTGGTCTGGGGTGAAGGGTTTCCCTGCTAGAACCTCCAAATTACATCAGGTCGGTATTGGTGGTGAAGTCAAGCTCAAGGTCCTCAGTCCCATCCAATATGGCGCTGAATGTGGCAGTAAAACCTTCTAATATGGAATCTTCTTTACGTCATAAACATTTGTATTTATGACATCATCACATTCATCATCATTACTGCAGGAGTTTATTAACACTGCACAACTCATACATTGTGACGTCACCCACAGTGGTCTGAAGTGTTAACCCTTTAATGACTGGCAATGTACTTAGTACAGAGGCCATAAAGCTGAATAGAACATATCAGTGGCCATAAAGGAAAAGGGATAATGCAGGGAGCATCTCCGCACAAGAACAATCCATGACAAAGGGTTGTCCAGGATGAGATAACTTATCTGCTTTCTCCAAAAACCAGCACCACACCTGTCCATAGGTTGTGTGTGGTACTACAGCTCATTACCATTCACTTCAATGGAGCTAACCTGCAATACCAGATACAACCTGTGGATAGGTGTGGTGCTGTTTTTGGAAGAAAGCAGCCATATTTTTCTAATCCTGCACAGCTCCTGTTAGAAATAGTTCAAAAAAAGTGGGGGGAGAAGGAGAAGAAGGGGAGAGGGAAAGAAGGAAAACAGGGAAAAAGAGGAACTCTGAGGTAAAAGAAATCAAACTAGACTGAAAGGAGTCTGCTGGAGGTGCCAGATGGAAAGACATATTTCTGCCATGGGGACCAGATTAGTTGAAATGTATCTTGAAGGGGGGCCTCAGAGAGTGGGTTTTAACCCCTTCCCACCCTATGAAGTGCTGTTGCATTGAAAAACTATGCAGTTCATCTTGGAATGCAGCGTCACAAAAACAAATTACTTTGTAAAAAATAAAACTATATAAATTTGGTATCGCCATAATTGTAACGACCCGCAGAATCAAGTTATCATGCAATTCATGCCGCCCGATGAACACTAAAATCAAAACAGAAATGGCGGAATTACAGGTTTGTTTTCAATTCACCCCACAAAATGTAGGTTTTTTAAATTTTTTTTAATACATTATATGGTACATTAGGCCGCAGGGTAAATTCCACGTAAACAGCGCCATTCATCGGTTAACTGTTTAAATGATACCAGTTCATGTGACCTTTATCGAAAAACACTATAAGACATTTTTTGCCAATTAACCTTTTAATTGGGCCTAGCATGTGTAATACTGTCTGCTAAGCCGTTGTATCTAAGCATATTATATGTGATACTGTCTGCTGAGCCGCTGTCTCCTATCAAGTAGCAGAGCTATCAGGTGTCATAGTCTTAGGGATCACACGCAAAGTCAAAAATGGCTGAAAATTACAGAGCTGCTTTCAGAGAACACAGCCTTTGATTTACAGCCGTTTTTGAAGCTGGAAACGTTTTTTGAGGTGTTTTTTTCTTGATGTTTTTGGAGCTGATTTTCCATTGACACAATGAAAAACATCTCCGAAAACGGCTCAAGAAGTGACATGCTCCTTCTTTTTACGTGCCTTTTTAAAATTCAATAGGTAGTGTTTGTAGGCGTTGGGCTACCGATTTTTCAGGCGTATTTGGAGGCGTTTACGCCCCGAAATACGCCTGAAAACACAGCGTGTGAAAATACCCTTAAAGATACACTGTCTCAGACATATATATATCTTTTTTTTTTTTTAGGGGGTGGGCAAAACATGTCTTGTGGCACAAGACAGTCTGATTGGACAGTCTGATTAGTGGGGGAGATACGGGGTCAGGCTTAGGCCTTTTGTTACACACTCAATGTAAAATTGTACACTAGCTCGGAGCTGGCGTTGATTTCTGCTTTACATCACGCCCGTTACTGGCGTAAATGATAGTAAAATTGTCGCCCCTTTCCGCAAAGCACCACACACTTTTCAAAAAAGTGCCAAAGGCAGCGTGAACTGACCAAAAACTTTCCCGCAAATTGCTACTTTTGGGACTTTTCTATGCCAGATAAGCGGCTTAGCAAAGTTAATAAATACTCCTCTAAGGCTACAGACAGTAATACAATATTTGAATGCAAGGATGCGTACACTCAGTGTCTGACTGAGGTACCTTGGACCCACCAAAGGATAATAATTCTTGGGGGTCTACACTTCAACTATATAGAAATAATGTGAACACTCTTAATTGTGTACTAAAAACATGTGTAGTAAAACAAAGACCAATATTTCCACCATATAGTGACAGATATCAGTCCTACACAGGCATTCTCCAGACCATATACAGTAAGTGAATACAGTGCAGTGAAATTCAGTGACTCACAGGTGACATCTTCTCAGATTGGAGTCGTTCATGTTCTCTTGTCTTCTTCATCCGGCCCAGAACGCCATGTTAACTTCCAGTCTTCTTCATCTCCAATGCCCAAGCGCGAACCACAAGATACGTTATGAAAGTGTTGATGTAACCTCTATACCACGTTCACGTGACCCAATGTGCCATGTCACAGCGTATTCAAATCATGGAAGCGTTCAGTCTACATGACTTCCGCCCGTCACGGTGCGCATACCTTAAATCAAAATTTCGACATATAACTAACTCTAAACCTCATAAGCTAATTTTCTTTAGCTATTATACTAGGATGTACAATTCTATATTAAAATATTATCATATTAGTCATGTGTCCTAGTATACCCACATCCAGCGATGGGTGGGATGGGTGAAACATAAAATAGTTTTCCATGAGTTTTGGACTGCGATGTGCTGCTGATCTCTCCTTTTGGTGGTAATATACAGGGAATATGGGGGTTATATAAAGGACTCCCATCATCCCTGTATATATCAGCCATCATCCCCATATATAACCACCATTATCCGTGTATGTACCAGCCCACCATTATCTCGGTATAAAATCTCCATCACCACTGTATATACCATTAGGGCGGGCACTGTCAGGGTGCTGTGGTGTGCGGGCATTGTGGCTAAACAAGAAGTAAATGGGGTGGGCATTGAGGACACCGTGGACCAATAGGATGCCTGAAACGCCGGTATATGGGAGAAGTCCAGCAGAATCTGAAAATATGCCTCCTGATTGCTTAATGGCTATGTAGACCTCTGCACTGTTTTTTAAAAATTTCCTTGTATGTATTTTGCTAAATAAATCACATTTCTAATTGGTCTAGCATTTGTCTTCTGTACCTGCAGTGTATTTCAGTTTATGGCCGGCTGCTGTATTCAGTTATCTCTCTAAGGCCCTGTTCACACCTGCGTTGGTGTGTTTCGTTGTTCTGCTCCGTCAGTGGTGCAGAACAAAGGAATAACGGAAGCAACGGTTCCGTCGCACAACGGACACCGCCACCTGCCGACAGAACCCATTGACTTTAGGGGTTCCATTGGCTTTCCGTCAGGCGGGGGGCCGTGATTTTACCAGAGACAATAGTGCAGATGTGAACGAGGCCTTATCCGTCAGTCATCACCCTAATGGCAAATTGACAAGCTCCTCCTTTGCAGGCTCATGAACAAGAATTTACTGTGGAATCTGCGAATGTGCAAATATGGACAGTGACGGCAGGGGCTCCTCCTGGAATGGAATCCCTGGGGGGGGGCACCATCTACATGGGCACTGTGTGTGACACTATCTATATGGGCACTGGCGCTTTATATGTGTGCACTGGTACTAGGGGTAGCTAAGGGCGCATTAAACTGTATGGGGGCAGCTATTTGTCATTATACTGTGTGGGGGGTCGTATGGGAATATAATACTGAGTGGGCTGAACCGGGTATGTGTGGGCGGAGATTACTTAGATTAGATACTTGAAAGTTGGTAGGTATGTTTACTGGTGTGTGCTGGGGCAGAGCGAGTGTGTCTTCTCCAAATTTGCAGCATAAGGCAATGAGGTTGCTTTACCACATGCCAATGCTGCAATTTTGGGAATTGCTCCCTCTAGTGACCAGCAAATGGAAATGTTATAAATTAGAATCTAATTTATAATATTTCCTGACTTGTGAAAAAATTAAAAAAATTAAAACAATGTGTAATCATTTATATACAATCTGTTTTACTGAAAAAAATAAATAAAATTCTAGCGACAAATTCCCTTTAATACTGGCGTTTCATACAGCAGTCCTATTAAACAGGTTGCTGGAGTAAGTAAGATGCAACACATTTATTAACAGGCGAACGACTCTTAATAAATTTAGTATGGACTCTCTCTCAGAAAAATGCAGTGGACAGTCCGCAATCCAATGAGGGTGTGGATGGTAATTCTTATCCTTGTAGTTCCACCGAGCTCCTTATCGTCTCTCTCCACATTCAAAGAACTCCTGGTAGGAATGGATCTTATGTCTCTAATAGATGGAAAAAGGAAGACACATAGTGCAACACCCTCTGAAAAAGATTGCTCCACGCCAAGTTTAATCCATACTCACAGAAGTAACAAGAAATGAAAGCATCAAGGTAAGTAAAAATCTTTAAAATTTCTAGGCGGCACGCCAAACACTCTCGCCCGACCCTGGGTTTCGCCCTTCCGGCTTCCTCTGGGGCATGTGTGACGTGTCTAATTAACAGGTTTATATAGCCGCATATCATTTAAATTTACATAAATTTACATACATAAAAAATGGTTAAAAAAACATCCACAATGATCTCTGCAATATATAGAGATAATCTGGTCTTACCATCATAATCGTATACATATATATACACTTTTATTATTTTTATATAAATGCCTAATCTCTTTAAAAAGTTAAAAAAATATATATAATATATTATGCTAAACAAGCCTATTTGCCACCTTTATAGTTGGTTAGATTCCACATATCATCCCATATCCATTATATTGATTTTCATTTATATTTTATCAGTTGTTTTATTTTTTCTCTCTCTATTTTTCCACTTAGGGCATGTTCACACGTGGCGGAATTTCACTTAAATTCCACTGCGGACACTCCGCAGCGTTAATCCGCAGCGGAGCCGTTTGTCCATTGACTTCCACTTTAATTTAGCAGTGTTCGTTTAGACGATGCGTCAAATTCCGCTGCGGAGCATAGGCTGCGGAGCGGAATTTGGTGTCCGCAGCATGCTCTGTCTGTTGCGGAGCAGTGGCGGACTCATGGCAGAATTTCTCCATTGACTTCAATGGAGATTCTAAGTTCCGCAATGAAGTCCGCAGCTGTCATGCACATGTCATGTGTGCTGCGGATGCGTCTTGCTTTTTTAACTTGACATTTCTTCATTCTGGCTGGACCTATGTATTTCTAGGTCTACAGCCAGACTGAGGAAGTCAATGGGGCTCCCGTAATGACGGGAGCGTTGCTAGGAGACGTCTGTAAATAGTCACTGTCCAGGGTGCTGAAAGAGTTAAGCGATCGGCAGTAACTGTTTCTGCACCCGGGGCAGTGACTACCGATCCCAATATACAGCAACCTGTAAAAAAATATAAGTTCATACTTACCGAGAACTCCCTGCTTCTGTCTCCAGTCCGGCCTCCCAGGATGACGTTTCAGTCTAAGTGACGGCTGCAGCCAATCACAGGCCAATAACAGGCTGCAGCGGTCACATGGACTGCCGCGTCATCCAGGGAGGTCGGGCTGGATGCCGAAGGAGGGACGCGTCACCAAGACAACGGCCGGTAAGTATGAATTTCTTTGACTTTCACAAGGGAAAGTGCTGTCCCTTCTCTCTATCCTGCACTGATAGGGAGAAGGGAAGCACTTTTCCCGCAGTCCGCAGCAGCTAGTCCGCATCAATTTTCTGCACATTTTGTGCAGATCCGCAGCAGAATCTGCAACGCAGATTATGTGCGGCATTGATGCGGACAGTTGCGGAGGAAATCCGCCACGTGTGGTCATGCCCTTAGTCTAAAGCTTCCAGAGCTTCAGTGAGCTGCAGCTAATCAGAACAATTGAGTTCTGCTGAGACAAGATCCCTTGGTCAAAATGCTATGTGTGAACAAGTCTCTTACTAATACTATACATAGGGCATTTTTTGCATAATTGTTTTCATAACATGGAACTACCAATATGGACCAGAATATCTATCAGATGATATCTCACCAATATTAACCCCTTAGTGACCAGCCCATTTTAGGCCCTAATGACCAAGCTATTTTATTCGTTTTTCTATAGTCGCATTCAAAGAGCTATAACGTTTTTATTTTTTCGTCTACATAGCTGTATGAGGACTTGTTTTTTGCAGGATTAGTTGTGCTTTTTAATAGCACCATTTTTGGGTACATATAATTTTTATATTACCTTTTATTAACCTTTTTGGGGGGGATTATAAAAAAAAACTGAAATTCCGCCATTGTTCTATGCGTTTTTAAATTGACGCCGTTCACTATGCGACGTAAATAATATGTTACCTTTATTCTATGGGTCGGTACGATTACGGCGATACCACATATGTGGAGGTTTTTTTATGTTTTACGACTTTTGCACAATAAAAACACTTTTTAACTAAAATTATTTGTTTTTGCATCGTCGCTTTCCAAGAGCCGTCATTTTTTTATTTTTCCATCAATGTAGTGATTTTTTGGGCTTGTTTTCTGCGGGAGGAGACGTAGTTTTGATTGGTACTGTTTTGGGGTGCATGGGACTTATTGATTCATTTTTATTATGACTTTTTTGGGGGGCAATGGAAAAAAATTGCAATTTCGCCATGGTTTTTTGCGTTTTTTTTTTTACGGTGTTCACTTTGCGATTTAAATTACATATTAACTTTATTAATGGAGTCATTACGGTCGCGGCGATACCACATATGTGTACTTTTTTTTTTTTTTTACACTTTTACTAAATAAAACCACTTTTTATGGAAAAAAATGGTTTTATTTATTTTTTTACTGTACTTTTTATTAATAATCTTTATTTCACTTTTATGACTGATTTTATTAGTCCCACTAGGGGACTTTACTGTGCGATGTTCCGATCGCTGCTATAATGCTCTGGTATACTTCGTATACCAGAGCATTATTGCCTGTCAGTGTAAATCTGACAGGCAATCTGTTAGGACGTGCCTCCGGCGCGTCCTAACAGGCATATGTCCAGGGCAGACCTGGGGGCTTTTATCAGGCCCCCGGCTGCCATGACACCCCATCGGAGACCCGCGATTGCATTCGCGGGCCGCCGATGGGTGACAGAGGGAGCGCACTCCCTCTGTAAACAAAGTTAAATGCCGCGGTTGCTATTGACGGCGGCATTTAACGGGTTAAACGGCCGCGATCTAAGTAAACTTCGATCGCGGGCGTTGGAGCAGGAGCTCAGCTGTCATCAGACAGCAGAGCCCCGGCTCCTGCCTGCACGGGAGACCCGTGCAGGACTTAGACAGACTAGGCTGACGTGAAAAGGCGTCAGCCTAGCCTAAAGCCCATTAGTGACCGACGTAAAAAGGCATATTAGTGGTCACTAAGGGGTTAATAAGTACTTGTATAAACAATGCCTTTTCTTGTGTTATTACAGTGTTTATAAAACTATGAGTAATTTTATCCTTTATATTACTCATAGTTTTATAAAAGCTCCTACAAAACCAATTATTGCGACAAAAGGATTTTTTTCCTGTAACAAGTGTAAAGCTTGTAAAGAAGTGGGGTATAATAAAAGAAAGGGGAATGTTACCTTTTTTATGGATGCCGAAAATAAAAGAAAATATGAGATCAAACATTTTACAACGTGTAATACTAAAGGGGTTATATACTTATTGCAGTGTCCCTGTGAGCAGTTATATGTGGGACGTACAGCCCGCAAATTGAAAACTCGAATAGCAGAACACTGTAATAACATCAGAAAAGGCAAGATGGACCATAGTGTGTCAGCACACTATTGTAAATTCCACCATAAGGGGGGATTCACACGAGCGTGTATTCGGTCCGTGCGGGCCGCGTGGTTTTCACGCGCCACGCATAGACCAATACAAGTCTATGGGGCAGTACAGACAGTCCGTGCTTTTTGCGCAGCGTTTTTTCGCTGCGTACAAAACGCGACAGGTTCAATAACACTGCGTATTTCGCGCATCACGCACCCATTGAAGTCAATGGGTGCATGAAAACCACGCAGGTTGCATGGAAGCACTTCCGTGCGAACCGACTGAAACAGCGCACCAGCTGTCAAAAGGATGAATGTAAACAGAAAAGCACCACGTGCTTTTCTGTTTCCGAACATCCGAACGGAGTGTCTTTGCGATGAGCGAAGCCGGACAAGCGAACCGAACTTCACCGAGTTCGGCCGAACTCGTTTTGGCCGAACCCGGCAAAAAAATTATCGGTACGCGACGTCAGGAGATAGTCACTGTCCATGGTGCTGAAAGAGTTAAACTGTTTCAGCACCATGGACAGTGACTTCCGATCCCAATATACATGAACCTGTAGGAAAAAAAACGAAGTTCTGACTTACCGATAACTCCCGGCTTCTTCCTCCAGTCTGACCTCCCGGGATGACAATTCAGTCCAAGTGACAGCTCCAGCCAATCACAGGCCAAGCACAGGCTGCAGCGGTCACATGGACTGGCGCGTCATCCAGGGAGGTGGGGCCCGATGTCACCAAGGACGCGTCACCAAGGACGCGTCACCAAGGCAACGGCCGGGAAGTTCTCGATAAGTACGAACTTTTTCTTTTTTTTCAACAGGTTTTTCGATATTGTGTTCGGCATTCACTGTCGAGGGTGCTGAAAGAGTTAGCTCTTTCAGCACCTTGGACAGTGACGGGCGTCGACTAGCCTCATCTCTATGATGGCGGCTGCGCGAAAATCACGCAGCCGCGCATCAGACACGGATGACACACGCAGCTGTCAAATGGTTTTTGCGCGCGCAAAACGCCGCGTTGTTTGCGCGCGCAAAAACGCAACGTCCGTCTGTATCTGCCCTAAAGATCCCAAGGACACTAAATTCTTTGCTATTGAGACAATTGATAATCATTCGAGGGGGAGGATTTTATTAAAAAAATGAGCAAGCAAGAAAGTTTTTGGATCTATCAATTAAAAACGCTTCAGCCCTTAGGACTCAATTCAGACTTCGAATTGAAGTGTTTTTTATAAAAATGTTATTTTTTTTTTGTTTATACAAGTACTTATTAATATTGGTGAGATATCATCTGATAGATATTCTGGTCCATATTGGTAGTTCCATGTTATGAAAACAATTATGCAAAAAAATGCCCTATGTATAGTATTAGTAAGAGACTTGTTCACACATAGCATTTTGACCAAGGGATCTTGTCTCAGCAGCACTCAATTGTTCTGATTAGCTGCAGCTCACTGAAGCTCTGGAAGCTTTAGGGTATGTTCACACGGCCTATTTACGGACGTAATTCGGGGCAAAAACGCCCGAATTAAAATAGCGCCTCAATAGCGCTGACAAACATCTTCCCATTGAAAGCAATGGGCAGACGTTTATCTGTTCACACGAGGCGTAATTTACGCGCCGCTGTCAAAAGACGGCGCGTAAATAGACGCCCGCGTCAAAGAAGTGACCTGTCACTTCTTTGGCCGTAATTAGAGCCGTTATTCATTGACTCCAATGAATAGCAACGCTAATTACGCCCGTAATTGACGCGGCGTTCAAGCGCCTGCACATGCCGTTACGGCTGAAATTACGGGGATGTTTTCAGGCTGAAACATCCCCGTAATTTCAGCCGTTACGGACGCCCTCGTGTGAACATACCCTTAGGCTGGGTTCACACGACCTATTTTCAGAAGTAAACGAGGCGTATTATGCCTCGTTTTACGTCTGAAAATACGGCTCTAATACGTCGGCAAACATCTGCCCATTCATTTGAATGGGTTTGCCGATGTACTGTGCAGACGACCTGTTATTTACGCGTCGTCGTTTGACAGCTGTCAAACGACGACGTGTAAAAATACAGCCTCGTCAAAAGAAGTGCAGGACACGTTTCTTTGGACGTTTTTGGAGCTGTTTTCTCATAGACTCCAATGAAAACAGCTCCAAAAACGGACGTAAAAAACGGCGCGAAAACGGCGCGAAAAACGCCGCGAAAAATGCGAGTTGGTCAAAAAACGTCTGAAAAGCAGGGTCTGTTTTCCCTTGAAAACAGCTCTGGATTTTCAGACGTTTTTGGTCACTACGTGTGCACATACCCTTAGAGATTGGCCACAGTTCAGACTAAGTGGAAAAATAGAGAGAGAAAAAATAAAACAACTGATAAAATATAAATGAAAATCAATATAATGGATATGGGATGATATGTGGAATCTAACCAACTATAAAGGTGGCAAATAGGCTTGTTTAGCATAATATATTATATATATTTTTTTAACTTTTTAAAGAGATTAGGCATTTATATAAAAATAATAAAAGTGTATATATATGTATACGATTATGATGGTAAGACCAGATTATCTCTATATATTGCAGAGATCATTGTGGGTGTTTTTTTAACCATTTTTTATGTATATAAATTTATGTAAATTTAAATGATATGCGGCTATATAAACCTGTTAATTAGACACGTCACACATGCCCCAGAGGAAGCCGGAAGGGCGAAACCCAGGGTCGGGCGAGAGTGTTTGGCGTGCCGCCTAGAAATGTTAAAGATTTTTACTTACCTTGATGCTTTTATTTCTTGTTACTTCTGTGAGTATGGATTAAACTTGGCGTGGAGCAATCTTTTTCAGAGGGTGTTGCACTATGTGTCTTCCTTTTTCCATCTATTAGAGACATAAGATCCTTTTCCTACCAGGAGTTCTTTGAATGTGGAGAGAGACGATAAGGAGCTTGGTGGAACTACAAGGATAAGAATTACCATCCACACCCTCATTGGATTGCGGACTGTCCACTGCATTTTTCTGGGAGAGAGTCCATACTGATTGATATTGGACTGTTACCAGTGCCGTCTGAGCGGTAAACTTCACTGTACTTTATATATGTTATTTAGGGTATTTGTTGGATCATACCCAATTTAGTTTTGCCTGCTCCGGTCTGAGAGAGATTTTGTGGGTATTTGAGCCAAGAGAAACCACCATTATATTTGACTCTTAATAAATGTGTCGTATCTTTGAGCTGCAACGCGGCCTGTCATCAGTACTTTCTACGTGCCGCGGCCTGCTGTACATTTAAAGTACATTTTTAAAATGTATTTTATTGTCTGATTGGGGGGGCATACAGTCTGATTGGGGGGGGGGTATGGGTCTGGCACGGACCTTTGGCTTGTTACGCCCCACAGAGATAAATCTGGGCTGCACTATACATATAGATTTCTGCTATCATTTACATCAGTTACTGGCTTAAATTATAGTAAAATTGTTGGCCATTTCTGCTAAGCCCCGCCCATTTTTTGCCCCCAAAAATGTCAACATTTGTGCATTTTGTGAATTTTCTACTCTAGTAAACTGTTGTAGAAAGGTTAATATATTCCCCCCAAAGGCTACAGACCGTAATACAATATCTTAATGTAAGGATGTGTACACTTCATTGTGCAGCAACGCTTGTTGTCTCCATTCTATGTCAGGGTGGGAAGTAGATGTCCGGCCTTATGATTTTGTGATAAGTGATAGACCCAGAATCCCAATCACCAAACCAAAGAATGCAAAATAAAGACACAAAACATTATAATTGGGTGTTAAATGGTCAAAACTTTTATTATATTATATGACCAAACCCAAAATGGCAAACCTCCGACTCACGAAGAGTCACCCTCCAGCACGCAGGAAAGGAAAAACCCCCTGTGGGGGAAACCTCTAGGGAAACCATGGCTGGAGGATTGCCCTTCCTCTGGGCTTAGAAGGTGCCAAAATAGAATTTGTAACAGAACTTGTTCGTTTTCTCAGATTTTCAAGGAAAGACAATACAACGAACGAACGAACGAACGAACGAACGAACGAACGAACGAACGAACGAACGAACGAACGAACGAACGAACGAACGAACGAACGACATAAAACACATAAATCGGCTGATCTGGTTGGCTAGGCGGATGTCTCTCTACCTGGGCACCCATTAAAATTAATGGGCGATCCACGGATGAGACGGGTCCTCCAGATGCCTCCTTGTAGCACCTGTCTCCGCTCTGGCTAATAGAGGGGGATCTCCTGCTGGAAACCCCCCTCTATTACAGACAACCCGTATGAAGAGGATGGCATCACTGTGATGAAGAAGTGGTCTGGGGTGAAGGGTTTCCCTGCTAGAACCTCCAAATTACATCAGGTCGGTATTGGTGGTGAAGTCAAGCTCAAGGTCCTCAGTCCCATCCAATATGGCGCTGAATGTGGCAGTAAAACCTTCTAATATGGAATCTTCTTTATGTCATAAACATTTGTATTTATGACATCAGCGCATTCATCATCATTACTGCAGGAGTTTATTACCACTGCCGCCTCGTTCATTGTGACGTCACCCACAGTGGTCTGAAGTGTTAACCCTTTAATGACTGCCAATGTACTTAATACAGATGCCATAAAGCTGAATAGAACATATCAGCGGCCATAAAGGAAAAGGGATAATGCAGGGAGCATCTCCGCACAAGAACTATCCATGACAAAGGGTTGTCCAGGATAAGATAACTTGTCTGCTTTCTCCACAAACCAGCACCACACCTGTCCATAGGTTGTGTGTGGTATTACAGCTCATTACCATTCACTTCAATGGAGCTAACCTGCAATACCAGATACAACCTGTGGATAGGTGTGGTGCTGTTTTTGGAAGAAAGCAGCCATATTTTTCTAATCCTGCACAGCTCCTGTTAGAAATAGTTCAAAAAAAGTGGGGGGAGAAGGAGAAGAAGGGGAGAGGGAAAGAAGGAAAACAGGGAAAAAGAGGAGCTCTGAGGTAAAAGAAATCAAACTAGACTGAAAGGAGTCTGCTGGAGGTGCCAGATGTAAAGACATATTTCTGCCATGAGGACCAGATTAGTTGAAATGCATCTTGAAGGGGGGCCTCAGAGAGTGGGTTTTAGCACTTTCCTGCCCTATGAAGTGCTGTTGCATTGAAAAACTATGCAGTCCATCTTCGAATGCAGAGTCACAAAAACTAATTATTTTGTAAAAAATAAAACTATATAAATTTGGTATCGCCATAATCGTAACGACCCGCAGAATCAAGTTATCATGCAATTCATGCCGCCCGATGAACACTGTAAAATCAAAACAGAAATGGCGGAATTACAGGGTTTTTTTTCAATTCACCCCACAAAATGTAGGTTTTTTTACATTTTTTTTTTAATACATTATATGGTACATTAGGCCGCAGGGTAAATTTCACATAAACAGCGCCATTCATCGGTTAACTGTTTAAATGATACCAGTTCAAGTGACCTTTATCGAAAAACACTATAAGCCATTTTTTCCCAATTAACCTTTTAATTGGGCCTAGCATGTGTAATACTGTCTGCTAAGCCGTTGTATCTAAGAATATTTACGCCCCGAAATATGCCTGAAAACACAGCGTGTGAATATACCTTTATAGATACGCTGTCTCAGATATATATATATTTTTTTATTTTTTTTTAGGGGGGTGGGCAAAACACATGTCTTGTGGCACAAGACAGGCTGATTAGTGGGGGAGATACGGGGTCTGGCTTAGGCCTTTTGTTACACACTCAATGTAAAATTGTACACTAGCTCGGAGCTGGCGTTGATTTCTGCTTTACATTACGCCCGTTACTGGCGTAAATGATAGTAAAATTGTCGGCCCTTTCCGCAAAGCGCCACACACTTTTTAAAAAGTGCCAAGCGCAGCATAAACTGCCCAAAAACTTTCCCGCACTTTTGGGATTTTTCTATGCCATATAAAAGGCTTAGCAAGGTTAATAAATTCTCCTCTAAGGCTACAGACAGTAATACAATATCTTAATGCAAGGATCTGTACACTCGGTGTCTCACTGAGGTACCTTGGACCCACCAAAGGAAATAATACTTGGGGGTCTATCCTTCAACTATATAGAAATAATTTGAACACTCTTAATTGTATACTAAAAACGTGTGTAGTAAAACAAAGACCAATATTTCCACCATATTGTGACAGATATCAGTCCTACACAGGCATTCTGCAGACCATATAAGTGAATACAGTGCAGGGAAATTCAGTGACTCACAGGTGACATCTTCTCCGATTGGAGTTGTCCACGTTCTCTTTTCTTCTTTATCCGGGCCAGAACGCCATGATGACTTCTTCCAGTCTTCTTCATCTCCAATGCCCAATCGCGAACCACAAGATACGTCATGAAAGTGTTGATGTAACCTAGATACCACGTGTAATGACGGGGTAGGGAGACAGACAGGTGAGCCCTAATCTACCCGCCACTCAGTCCATGCCTACTTGCACAGCCCGTCCTAGGCGACGGCGTACAACTGGGCGACAGTCCCTACGCTCAATATGTGCACGACAGACAAAAAGATGAGGGTACACAGAAGCTAAAGGAAATGGGGCAGTTGCCCACGTCAACACCGTGAGCAACAGGCATAGTGAACGAGCCGAGTCAAACTAGGAGTGTACGAGGTACCAAACGCAGAGCAGGAGCGTAGTCAGTAAAGCCAGGGTCAAAATGAAGCAAGGTCAATAATAATAGCAGGAGCAGCAGAGCCAGGAAACAGGAAAGAATCACAGGCAAAGACAAGCAGGAAATGAAGGCATAAATAGACCGAGGGCGGGAGCTAGAACCGTCTGGCCAGGCTGTGATAGGTTCTCCCACTCCTGAGCCTACCAGCCTGAGTGGTAGCAGATCGAGTCACTCTATCAGACCTGGGAGCAGGTGCAGACTGATTAACCACGGGCGTCGACACAGAACCTGTGTCTGGCAACTCCTTTACACCACGTTCCCGTGACCCAATGTGCCACGTCACAGCGTATTCAAATCATGGAAGCGTCCGGTCGAAATGACTGCCGACCCTCATGGTGTGCAAACCTTAGATCAAAATTTCGACATATAACTAACTAACTCTAAACCTCATAAGGTAATTTTCTTTAGCTATTATGCCAGGATGTAGGCGGAGGAGTAGGTCTAAGAGAATGGAAAGCGGCCGAGGCGAGATTTGGGCCAGAGTGAATATGACGCTTGACTGGGGTTTGGGGAGGGGAAGGGGAGAGGGACAAGTGGGAAGGTGGGAGCAGAGGGGCAACATAAAAAAAATAATTAAACTGAATCTACTGCTTTAAAACAGTCACTCACCAAGTTGCAGAGCTGGCCGCTGCTTCTGGCCCCTGCATGGGTCCCATTCCTTTCTAAAAAACAATTACCGCTGATCATAACCTTGATGAGCGGCGGCTGCCCACTTTATTTTACTTTTGTGGCCAGGCCCCTGACAGTAGTACCAGCGGTACTACCCTGATGGCAGGCCTGTTTGCAGGGGTACTAGCCAACTACGTCACAGATAACCCAGGTTTCAAGACCATGCAAAGTTATGGATTTTTGGCATCCCATGGAATATGGGAACAATAGGGAATTCTATCAGTAAGTATTCTGCCTGTTTCTTGGCTAATACTCCTAATCCAATTCCTTCTTCTAGCAGATTTTTTAAAGATTCTTTACATGCGGTGCTTGGTTTCGCCACAAGTTTGCGATATGTCGATTCATTGTCTAACATGGTATGAACGTGTCTGGGATATAAACAGGAATCTAGAACAACTCCTGCTCCGTAAGATTTGGAGGACACAGTTATACGCTGGATATATGGTGAGCACCTCCAGCAAATTTTTTTTTTAGATAATATTGCTTTTAGTATGTCATTAAAATAAATTGTATTTATTTGTGTTTTTGTGTTGTACTTTTTACTTGTTTCCTTCTTTTACTTCTCTATGGGGGCTGCCATTTTTTTTTCATCTCTGTATCTGTCCATTAACGACACATACAGAGATGGAATACGGCACATACATCCCCATAGAGGATGCGAACGGGAGCCGTTCCATTCACTATAGAAGAGGCCGTACTGCAGACAAAATAAAATAAGGGGAGGCCTCCATGACTTAAAATGGATGGGAGGAACATGGAGTTGGTAGGCCTATGGGAATGTAATTATAGGAATGGTAGGAGGGTTATTGGGTTTAGGGGTGGAAATTTAGGGGGATGTACCTGTTTCCTTGTGGTCTTCTTCCCTCTCTTCGCCAGGACACAGAAACAAGAACATGTCTTGCATTCCCGTAGCGTCTGACGAGGAGGTGCTGGAGCAGCTGCAGATCGCGGCAGCCTCACAATGTCCTGGATGGCTGGGGGCACGTGTAGCGGCACTGCTGCACTGCTACGCAGGTGCTCCTGATCAGGAGTTGGCAGAGGCGTTGGGAGCTCCATCGCACCGCCGGTCTCGTCACTGCCGGAGCTGTCGGAGGTACGGGATCGGCGTTCCAGGGGGACGGGTAGGAGGCGAGGAGAGCCCGTCTCCCCCATGACTCAGGCGGTGGCCGGCACTTCCGGCGCGAAGCACAGCACGAGGCGCTCGCGCCCGCCCGCCAGGCTGAGTCCGGAAGTCATCCCACGGGCGCGGCGGCGCAAGAGGAGCCCCTCGGTGGACCCTTCAGGCCAGACCCCAGGGCGGCCTGCTGCTGCTCTCCCACCTGGTCCTGGGAGGATTCCCATAATGCAGCAGCGCCCGGTGGCGACGATGAGGAGGATGCGGCCTTCACTTCCGGCCACCCCCTCTCCCACTTCTGTGCGTGGCAGAGTGCCTGCGGCGACCCTGCATGGCGATGAGCCAGCCAGAGGGTCGGCTTATCGTGACAGCGAGCTGGCGGTAGAGGATGGTAGGAGCGGAGGACGCAGGATGCGGTCGGTGGTTGGAGTGCCAGGTACTGAACAGCGTGGTTCACCAAGCCAGAGGATGCAGGATTTGGAGCGATGCCAACAGGATGATGCGATATCGGCTTCCCGTTTCCCGGCCGGAAGTTGGAATTCCCCGTGCACACACTGCCAATGCGGACAGCGCCAGAGTGGGACCGGAGCATTGGAGGACGGTGAGCTGCGGGCCTCTTCACGTTGACATGGGGGTCCGGCTGATGGGTTTACAGCACCTGGGCAGCCTGGTGAGTTGACACCTACGTTACCTTTTCAAGCTTTATTGATGTCGGGTGTAGGGGCAAGTTGTGTTGCGTCGGGTAGCATCGTGGCAGAGTCAGGGGCCCCGGGGTTACCGGCGAGTGTGGGGGGGATAGCTTGGCAGAGTTAGTGGGTTGTTTAAAGGCGTTGGTGGGGTGGCTGGGTGGCACTTCTTCACAAGACCAGGCGATCGCGGCACTGGACGCGGTTTGGGGGGCTCTGATGTTAACGCTCCGGTTCGTCAGACTGAGGCGGCAGTGACCGGGGGGGCGGCGGATGCAGTGGCGGTGTCGGTGCAAACAGAGGTGCCGAAGGAGGTGGATAGGGTGCGTCTGGATGATCGCGCGCACGTGGAGGTGTATGTATGTTATGAGGGCACGTTAGGGGCACATTTGAAGCTGGAGGTTAAAGAGCGTATTTGGAAAGACGAGTACGTGGAAATATTTTCCCTTCTTCCGCTGGAGAAGTTTAATTTAGATAAGGTGAAGCAGGGTGAAACTAAGAAAGACCAGGAGGAAAAAAGACGGTATAGGTTGATTCCAAAAACATTCGTCAATTGGATGTAGGCTTTTGCTATTTTGGCGAATGTTATTGGGGAAAAGGCGCCGGACAATTGTTCGGCTTTATTTTGTTATTTAGACGCGGTGGGGGAGGCGCATCGGGTTTATGGAGGCCAGGCCTGGCTTTTGTATGACGAACAATTTCGGCAGCGAAAAGCGGTGCGGCCAAATATACGGTGGGATCATTAGGACATAGCCTTGTGGTTGAAGGTTACGGGGCTTTTTAAACAGGGGCAGTCCTTTCCTGGGAGCGGAAATACCGCAGGAACTTCCAGTGGGACTAGTCAGGCTACGGGTTCCAAACTTGGGACGTGTTGTCAGTTCAACGAGGGGCAGTGTAAATTTGGAGCAACGTGTAAATTCAAACATGTTTGTTCACACTGCAGCGGGCAGTCGCATGGAGCAGCAACATGTTTTAAAAAAGGCAGACGATAAGGGGGAGCCAGCGGTGCATCTGGTCATGGGGGAGACTCCGGTGAAGCTCACAAGGATGGCCCCCTTTCTAAGTAGATACCCCGACAAGGAGGGGGCGCAGTTGATTAGTTCGGGTTTTGGTTCTGGTTTTGTTATTCCGCCTCCTCCTCATGAGGTCCCTTTCACACAGCGCAACCTTAAGTCGGCATATCAGCATGCAGGGGTAGTTTCGGAGAAACTGAGGAAGGAGGTTGATCTGGGCAGAATGGCGGGTCCATTCAGTGCGGTCCCAGTGCCGGGTTTGGTGGTGTCTCCTTTAGGGGTGGTCCCAAAACAGGAATGTAACAAGTTCCGGCTTATTCAGCATTTGTCGTTCCCAAAAGGGGGATCGGTTAATGATGGCATTGACCCGGATCTGTGTTCCGTGGTATATACGTCGTTTGATGCCGCGGTGGCATTGGTGCGAGGTTATGGAAGAGGAGAATGGATGGCCAAGACGGATATTCAATCGGCTTTTCGCTTATTGCCGGTCCATCCGAACAGCCAGCGGTTGTTGGGCTGCTATTGGGATAGGGGTTATTTCCTTGATCGTTGCCTCCCTATGGGTTGTTCACTGTCCTGTGCGTATTTTGAGGTTTTCAGTTCTTTTTTGGAATCGGTAGTTAGGGACGTCGCCGGGGTGGAGTCTGTTATTCACTATCTCGACGATTTTTTTGTGTGTTGTCCAGCGAGTTCGGGGGTTTGCGTGAATTTGCTGGAGGCAGTTAACTGGGTGTCGCGGGAGTTTGGAGTCCCCTTGGCTGCGGAAAAAACGGAGGGTCCGGTGACGACCATTTGTTTTTTGGGGATTACAATTGATTCTGTGGCGATGGAGTGTCGATTGCCGGAGGATAAGCTGATAGATTTGCGGTCGGAAGTGGATAGAGCGTGTCGGATGAAGAAGATTACACTACGCGAATTGCAGTCTTTATTAGGGAAATTAAATTTTGCTTGCCGCATCATGCCGATGGGCAGGGTGTTTTGTCGTCGGTTGGCAGCGGCGACGGCGGGTGTCATGGAGCCCCATCATTTCATTCGTTTGGTGGCGGATCACAGGTACGATTTGCAGGTTTGGCTCCATTCCTTGGCAAACTATAATGGTCGCTCTCTTTGGATGTCGCGGGCGCTAGACAGTTTCGATTTGGAGCTGTTTACAGATGCGTCCGGTGTTGTGGGGTTCGGGGCGTTCTTCAAAGGCCAATGGTGCGCGGGGCAATGGCCGGTTTCGTGGGTGGAGGCGGGCTTGACGCGCAACTTGGCCCTGCTCGAACTGTTTCCCATCGTGGTGGCAGTCACCATTTGGGGAGACAGGTTCCGGGATAAGAAAGTGCGCTTTCATTGCGATAATCTGGGGGTGGTGATGGCTATAAATAACACTTCGGCGTCGTCCCCTCCAGTGGTTCGCTTATTGCGTCAGTTGGTGCTTGCCTGCGTGGGTGGTGGCGGTGCATGTTCCTGGGGTGGAGAATTGTATTGCTGATGCGCTTTCTCGCTCGCAGTGGGATCGTTTTCATCATCTGGTTCCGGACGCGGAGTTAACTGGGGTGGAATGCCCCAGTCATCTGTGGGAGTTGGTATCCGGGCGGCAGGTGCATTGATTGAACATTCACTAGCCAGTTCCACGTGGTCGTCTTATGCTGCTGGATGGAGGCAATGGGAAGAGTGGGTGAGATCTTTGGGTGATGTGTGTTCTGACGATGATAGGTTGGTGGCCTTGTTGTTCTGGTTGGGGGAGGCCTTTGCTAAGGGCTGCACGGTCGCCAAGGTCAATCGCTTCGTGGCGGCCATTGCTTTTGGTTTTAAATTACGGGGGTTAGTGGACACCACGAAGCGTTTCTTGGTGGGCCAGGCATTGAGGGGCTTGAGACGGGGTGTCGTGGTAAGAGATCGGAGGCGCCCTGTGTCTTTCCGATTGTTATGTTTGCTGGAGGTTGTGGTGTGGCAGGTGTGTCGTTCAGTGTATGAGAGCAAGCTGTTTCGGTTGGCTTTCGCGTTAGCCTTTTTTGGAGCGTTTCGAGTTGGGGAATTGGTTTTGCCTAGTTCAGTCAGACCGGGGCGCTTGCTGCAGGATAATGTGGACTTATATGAGGACAGGGTGGAGATAGTTTTGCGACGGTCAAAAACAGATCAGACAGGTGTGGGTCGGAGGGTGGTGTTGTTTGCGGTCCCGGGAAATCCGGTTTGTCCAGTTTTGTGCCTCAGGGAGTATTTAGAGGGATTAGGCCTTTCAGATGCTCCGTTGCTCCGGCATGCAGATGGCAAGTTCTTATCGCGCTTCCAGTTCGTCTCGGTATTCAGAAAATGTCTGGTGGCTTGTCAGGTGCAGGCGGATCAATATTCGTCTCATTCATTTCGTATTGGGGCGGCGACGGAGACAGTGAGATGGGGTTTGGATGATGCAAGTGTGCGGCGGATAGGGCGTTGGGAGTCTGCGCGTTTCCGCACATGTTGTGAAATGGTAATGTGTAACATGTTCCAGGTGTGTGCGTTCCACCTGTGAAATACTTGTATGTGGCAGTGAGTGGTGGTGCGTGTATGTTTTCCCTTTGTTTTGCAGGCCGTGACTCATGCATGGTGTGGATTATGGGGCACTCCTTTGTGTACTGGGGTGCTCTTCGCGCCGATGTACGGCCGGACTGTCGACAGCTCAAGATCCCTCGGGACGTGGCGGTCCTGCGGTGGATGGGTATCCGAGGAATGACATGGAACAGGGTGTTGCCTGAGTTCCATAATTTTGTTATGTTGGACAGAGCACCGGAAGTGCTGGTGTTGCATGTGGGGGGGCAACGATTTGGGCCTATGCCTTTTTCGGGAGTTGGTGCGGGAAGTCAAGCATGATTTGCTTTGCTTATGGGCGAGATATCCTAATCTGGTGACTGTGTGGTCGGAGATGGTCCCAAGGAAGACTTGGCGCATGGCTGGCTCGGTGGCGAGAGTTAACAAGGCCCGCATTAAGGCTAACAGGGCTATATCGGGCTTCGTGGCTCGTAATGGCGGGATTGCAGTGTGCCACTTGGATTTGGAGTCTGGGACAGGAAAGTATTGGAGGGAGGATGGAGTGCACCTGAATGATGTAGGAATGGATATGTGGAGTCTGGCTTTGACGGATGGAATTGAACGAGCAGTGGGTGTGTGGAGGAGCTCTCAGGCTTGAGGTGGTCAAGGCCTATTTCGCTTTGGCGGGGGGGGAGTCCTTGAAGTAGGTCGTAAAAAGTGGTGGGGGGGAATGCATCACGACATGCACACCCAATTAGTCGGCTTCTTAGGGTCTTACCCCTTTTGAAGGCTGTGTTATATATGGTAGTCATCTGCAAAAGGTAATTGGTGCCCCCGGGCCGGGTTACGGCTGGGGGTAAGGTATTGGTGGGCAGATGACCAAAATTAAATATCGGTGGCTTCAAGGACTTGCCCCTGTCATTCTGGTGGTTAAATAATGTTATGACCCTGATAGGGTCGCAGTTGGTTATTTAATGTTATTAAGAATTCCTTTCTGGGGATTCAAAAAGTTATGGTATTTAAAATTCCTTGTGATTTAAATAATAAATGGCTGCTGTGGCCGTTAAAATCCAACTCTGTTTCAGCGTCTGCTTTGAGTAATGGGTAAGTTTCGTAAGGGGAGAAGCGACTCGACTTATTTGAGTCAAGCATACGCCGTCTGTGTGGGAACGGCGCAGGCACCACTCCCACACAGACCAAAAGGAAGGTCTTTGGTAGAGCGACATCCGGCGCCATTTTCATGTGGACCGGAAGCCGCGGCCGGACAGTAAGATGACGAGTTCCGGTCACGGCTTACGGACATATGTTGAAGGCAGCGCAGACGCAAGGACTAGGAGCGGCAGGGCGGAGGTGGCAGCGGCGGCAGGAGCAGGTAAGTTATGTTTGTGTATGTGATGTGTATGTACGTTAGTGTTATACTGTCTGATTACCACTGTATCTAATCCTCCTACACTGTGCATTCGCTCAGAAAATGGCGGCACACAGTGTAGGAGGTTTGAACATTCAACCCCCTCCTTTCTCCTGGCACTAGCTAGGATAAAGGAGGGGGGATTGTGTGAGGACACCAGAGCGAGTGTGTCTACTCCAAATTTGCAGCATAAAGCAATGAGGTTCCTTTACCACATGCCAATGCTGAAATTTTGGGAATTGCTCCCTCTAGTGACCAGCATATGGAAATGTTATTAAAAAAAAAAATTCTCGCGACACATTCCCTTTAATACTGCCATTTCATACACCAGTCCTGTTAAACAGTTTGCTGGAGTAAGATGCAACAAATTTATTAACAGGCGAACGACTCTCAATAAATGTGTCGCATCTTTTAGCTGCAACGCGGCCTGTCATCAGTACTTTCTACGTGCTGCGGCCTGCTGTAAGAGCCTGAGGGAATCCGGGAGGGAGAATCGGAGTGGTGAGGTAAGTACATTTTTAAAATGTATTTTATTTTCTGATTGGGGGGGCAAACTGTCTGATTGGGGGGAGGTATGGGTCTGGCACGGACCTTTGGCTTGTTACGCCCCACAGAGATAAATCTGGGCCGCATTATACATATAGATTTCTGCTATAATTTACATCAGTTACTGGCTTAAATGATAGTAAAATTGTTGGCCATTGCTGCTAAGCCCCGCTCACTTTTTGCCGCAAAAATTTTGACATTTGCTCATTTTGTGAATTTTCTACGCTAGTAAACTGTTGTAGAAAGGTTAATATATTCCCCCCAAAGGCTACAGACCGTAATAGAATATCTTAATGTAAGGATGTGTACACTTCATTGTGCAGCAACGCTTGTTGTCTCCATTCTATGTCAGTGTGGGAAGTAGATGTCCGGCCTTATGATTTTGTTATATGTGATAGACCCAGAATCCCAATCACCAAACCAAAGAATGCAAAATAAAGACACAAAACATTATAATTGGGTGTTAAATGGTCAAAACTTTTATTATATTATATGACCAAACCCAAAATGGCAAACCTCCGACTCACGAAGAGTCACCCTCCAGCACGCAGGAAAGGAAAAACCCCCTGTGGGGGAAACCTCTAGGGAAACCATGGCTGGAGGATTGCCCTTCCTCTCGGCTTAGAAGGTGCCAAAATAGAATTTGTAATAGAATTTATACGTTTTCTCAGATTTTCAAGGAAAGACAATACAACGAACGAACGAACGAACGAACGAACGAACGAACGAACGAACGAACGAACGAACGGACGGACGAACGAACGAACGAACGAACGAACGAACGAACGACATAAAACACATAAATCGGCTGATCTGGTTGGCTAGGCGGATGTCTCTCTTCCTGGGCACCCATTAAAATTAATGGCAGACCCACGGATGAGATGGGTCCTCCAGATGCCTTCTTGTAGCACCTGTCTCCGCTCCGGCTAATAGAAGGGGATCTCCTGCTGGAAACCCCCTCTATTACAGACAACCCGTATGAAGAGGATGGCATCACTGTGATGAAGAAGTGGTCTTGGGTGAAGGGTTTCCCTGCTAGAACCTCCAAATTACATCAGGTCGGTATTGGTGGTGAAGTCAAGCTCAAGGTCCTCAGTCCCATCCAATATGGCACTGAATGTGGCAGTAAAACCTTCTAATATGGAATCTTCTTTATGTCATAAACATTTGTATTTATGACATCAGCGCCTTCATCATCATTACTGCAGGAGTTTATTACCACTGCCGCCTCGTTCATTGTGACGTCACCCACAGTGGTCTGAAGTGTTAACCCTTTAATGACTGGCAGTGTACTTACCACAGAGGCCATAAAGCTGAATAGAACATATCAGCGGCCATAAAGGAAAAGGGATAATGCAGGGAGCATCTCCGCACAAGAACTATCCATGACAAAGGGTTGTCCAGGATGAGATAACTTATCTGCTTTCTCCAAAAACCAGCACCACACCTGTCCATAGGTTGTGTGTGGTATTACAGCTCATTACCATTCACTTCAATGGAGCTAACCTGCAATACCAGATACAACCTGTGGATAGGTGTGGTGCTGTTTTTGGAAGAAAGCAGCCATATTTTTCTAATCCTGCACAGCTCCTGTTAGAAATAGTTCAAAAAAAGTGGGGGGAGAAGGAGAAGAAGGGGAGAGGGAAAGAAGGAAAACAGGGAAAAAGAGGAACTCTGAGGTAAAAGAAATCAAACTAGACTGAAAGGAGTCTGCTGGAGGTGCCAGATGGAAAGACAGATTTCTGCCATGGGGACCAGATTAGTTGAAATGTATCTTGAAGGGGGGCCTCAGAGAGTGGGTTTTAACCCCTTCCTGCCCTATGAAGTGCTGTTGCATTGAAAAACTATGCAGTCCATCTTCGAATGCAGCGTCACAAAAACAAATTATTTTGTAAAAAATAAAACTATATAAATTTGGTATCGCCATAATCGTAACGACCTGCAGAATCAAGTTATGATGCAATTCATGCCGCCCGATGAACACTAAAATCAAAACAGAAATGGCGGAATTACAGGTTTGTTTTCAATTTACCCCACAATATGTAGGTTTTTTTACATTTTTTTAATACATTATATGGTACATTAGGCCGCAGGGTAAATTCCACGTAAACAGCGCCATTCATCGGTTAACTGTTTAAATGATACCAGTTCAAGTGACCTTTATCGAAAAACACTATAAGACATTTTTTCCCAATTAACCTTTTAATTGGGCCTAGCATGTGTGATACTGTCTGCTAAGCCGTTGTATCTAAGAATATTTACGCCCCGAAATACGCCTGAAAACACAGCGTGTGAAAATACCCTTAAAGATACACTGTCTCAGATATATATATATATCTTTTTTTTTTTTTAGGGGGTGGGCAAAACATGTCTTGTGGCACAAGACAGTCTGATTGGACAGTCTGATTAGTGGGGGAGATACGGGGTCAGGCTTAGGCCTTTTGTTACACACTCAATGTAAAATTGTACACTAGCTCGAAGCTGGCGTTGATTTCTGCTTTACATTACGCCCGTTACTGGCGTAAATTATAGTAAAATTGTCGCCCCTTTCCGCAAAGCACCACACACTTTTCTAAAAAGTGCCAAAGGCAGCGTAAACTGACCAAAAACTTTCCCGCAAATTGCTACTTTTGGGACTTTTCTATGCCAGATAAGCGGCTTAGCAAAGTTAATAAATACTCCTCTAAGGCTACAGACAGTAATACAATATTTGAATGCAAGGATGCGTACACTCAGTGTCTGACTGAGGTACCTTGGACCCACCAAAGGATAATAATTCTTGGGGGTCTACACTTCAACTATATAGAAATAATGGGAACACTCTTAATTGTGTACTAAAAACTTGTGTTGTAAAACAAAGACCAATATTCCCACCATATTGTGACAGATATCAGTCCTGCACAGGCATTCTGCAGACCATATACAGTAAGTGAATACAGTGTAGTGAAATTCAGTGACTCACAGGTGACATCTTCTCA
The DNA here is from genome assembly GCF_050947455.1 of Rhinoderma darwinii. NCBI lineage: Eukaryota > Metazoa > Chordata > Amphibia > Anura > Rhinodermatidae > Rhinoderma > Rhinoderma darwinii. Next base: position 60,197 of record NW_027463412.1, on the reverse strand, counting down.
GATTGGAGTCGTTCATATTCTCTTGTCTTCCTCATCCGGCCGAGAAAGCCATGTTAACTTCCAGTCTTCTTCATCTCCAATGCCCAAGCGCGAACCACAAGATACGTCATGAAAGTGTTGATGTAACCTGTATACCACGTTCACGTGACCCAATGTGCCATGTCACAGCGTATTCAAATCATGGATGCGTTCAGTCTACATGACTTCCGCCCGTCACGGTGCGCATACCTTAAATCAAAATTTCGACATATAACTAACTCTAAACCTCATAAGCTAATTTTCTTTAGCTATTATACTAGGATGTACAATTCTATATTAAAATATTATCATATTAGTCATGTGTCCTAGTATACCCACATCCAGCGATGGGTGGGATGGGTGAAACATAAAATAATTTTCCATGAGTTTTGGACTGCAATGTGCTGCTGATCTCTCCTTTTGGTGGTAATATACAGGGAATATGGGGGTTATATAAGGGACTCCCATCATCCCTGTATATATCAGCCATCATCCCCATATATAACCACCATTATCCGTGTATGTACCAGCCCACCATTATCTCGGTATAAAATCTCCATCACCCCTGTATATACCATTAGGGCGGGCACTGTCAGGGTGCTGTGGTGTGCGGGCATTGTGGCTAAACAAGAAGTAAATGGGGTGGGCAATGAGGACACCATGGACCAATAGGATGCCTGAAACGCCGGTATATGGGAGAAGTCCAGCAGAATCTGAAAATATGCCTCCTGATTGCTTAATGGCTATGTAGACCTCTGCACTGTTTTTTTAAAATTGCCTTGTATGTATTTTGCTAAATAAATCACATTTCTAATTAGTCTACCATTTGTCTTCTGTACCTGCAGTGTATTTCAGTTTATGGCCAGCTGCTGTATTCAGTTATCTCTCTAAGGCCCTGTTCACACCTGCGTTGGTGTGTTTCGTTGTTCTGCTCCGTCAGTGGTGCAGAACAAAGGAATAACGGAAGCAACGGTTCCGTCGCACAACGGACACCGCCACCTGCCGACAGAACCCATTGACTTTAGGGGTTCCATTGGCTTTCCGTCAGGCGGGGGGCCGTGATTTTACCAGAGACAATAGTGCAGATGTGAACGAGGCCTTATCCGTCAGTCATCACCCTAATGGCAAATTGACAAGCTCCTCCTTTGCAGGCTCATGAACAAGCATTTACTGTGGAATCTGCGAATGTGCATGGCCCTATTTACTGCATACCTCCTAACCGTCCCGGATACAGCAGGACAGTCCAGGATTCCGGGCGGTGTTACGCTGTCCCAAGCGGCCGGTGGTATGTCTTGGTGTCAAGTGTATCTGCGTCCTCAGGATGCAGATACAGTTGAATCCAATGCTAATGTAAGGGATCGTCAGCTCCCTGCTTCTGTATTAGTACCACTCGCCGAGGAGTTCCCGGGCACAGCGCTACTTTAAGTGCGGAGCCCCTTGTCTCACTATCCATGTATGTACATTGACGTCGGGGACTACTCCTGGAGCGGAATCCACTGCCTTTGCATTGCCGATGGTCTGGCCGGGGATTCCGCTCCTAGGCGGAACCCCTGATGTCACTGTCCATATATGTACAATTACATCAAGGGCTCCTCCTGGAGTGCAATCACTGGCCACAGAGCGGCCGACGCTCTGGACCGGGATTCTGCTCCTATAGGGAATGCCTTACGTCACTGTCCAAATATGGACAGTGACGGCAGGGGCTCCTCCTGGAGTGGAATCCCTGTGGGGGCTGGCACCATCTACATGGGCACTGTGTGTGACACTATCTATATGGGCACTGGCGCTTTATATGTGCGCACTGGTACTAGGGGTAGCTAAGGGGGCATTAAACTGTATGGGGGCAGCTATTTGTCATTATACTGTGTGGGGGGTCGTATGGGAATATAATTTATTCATTGTTCCACTTTATTTATATATTCTTTGTACATAGGTACAATACTCTGTACACTGGTTGTATATATATTTATATAACACTTTTTTATTATTCCACACAACTTTCACATCTTTATTTATTTATTAATTTATTCACTTTTCTTCGGTCCTCTTCCTTTATTTAATTATTTACATTTTGTATCATCCTTATTTATTATGGACCATCTTTCATGTCACATCACATATACTTGTGTTTTCTTCTTATAATTTTACTTTATTGTTCGTTTCCTTTTCTTTTTCCTCTTTTTTGTTTTGTTTCTTCCTCTTTTTGTTTCTTGCCAATCTACCTGCACATAGATCGCAGTTGAATCCCCTACAAATAATGTTTTATCATTTTTAAGTTTCCCCAATGTACTTACATATCTTCACCGCCAATGTCATCAGTGTCTCCAAATTTGCATCTCCGCTCTGAGTACTATCTGGGAGGAGGAGGTGTGCGCAGGCGGGGGGTGGGGGAGTGGCTCACTCACTCTCGGCCGAGTCTCTGATCCTGGTTGGACGTGGGCGGCGCTGTCAGACAGCGTCCGCGCACTTCCGCCTGGATGACTCGGTACCGGAAGTGGGGAGTAGCCATCTTGCTACCCCCGGCCTGTCACCGAGTACCTCCGACATTACCCACTGCCACCAATTACAGTCTAATTATGCCCATATTTAACCCCTTCAGGACTGAGCCTGTTTTGGCCTTCAGGACGAAGCCGATTTTTCAAATCTGACATGTGTCCCTTTATGTGGTGATAACTCCGGAATGCTTTTGCCTATCCAAGTGATTCTGAGATTGTTTTCTCGTGACATATTGTACTTTATGTTAGGGAAAAAATTTGGTCGATAAATTCAACATTTATTTGTAAAAAACACCAAGATTTGAAGAAAATGTGCAAAAATTTGCATTTTTCTAAATTTAAATGTATCTGCTTGTAAAACAGATAGTAATACCACACAAAATAGTCACTAGTTAACATCCCCCATATGTCTACTTTAGTTTGGCATCATTTTTTGAACATTCTTTTATTTTTCTAGGACGTTACAAGACTTAGAACTTTAGCAGCGATTTCTCATATTTTCAAGAAAATTTCAAAAGGCGATTTTTACAAGGACCAGTTCAGTTCTGAAGTGGCTTTTAGGGCCTTATATATTAGAAAGTCCCCATAAATCACCCCATTTTGAAAACTGCACCCCTCAAAGTATTCAAAACAGCATTCAGAAAGTGTTTTAACCCTTTAGACGTTTCACAGGATTTAAAGCAAAGTAGAGGTGAAAGTTACAAATTTCATTTTGTTTTTTACAAAATTCATTTGTAATAAAAAAAATTCTATACCACAGAAGGTTTTACTGAGAAATGGAACTTATTATTTATTGCCCAGATTCTGCAGTTTTTAGAAATATCCCACATGTGGCCCTAGTGCGCTAATTTACTGAAATACAGGCCTCAGAAGCAAAGAAGCACCTAGTGGATTTTGGGGCCTCCTTTTTTTTAGCATATATTTTAGGTACCATGTCAGGTTTGAAGAGGTCTTGTGGGGCCAAAACAATAAAAAACCCCAAAAGTGACCTCATTTTGGAAACTACACCCCTCAAGGAATTTATCTATGGGTATAGTTAGCATTTTGAACCCACAGTTTTTTTGCTAAATTTATTTGAATTAGTATGTGAAGATGAAAATCTACTTTTTTTCTGAAAAAACGTAGAAATTTTGAATTTTTTCAAGGAATAAAAGAGAAAAAACACCCCAACATATGTAAAGCAATTTCTCCCGATTACAGCAATACCCCATATGTGGTAATAAACTGCTGTTTGGACCCACAGCAGGACTCAGAAGGGAAGGAGCGCCTTTTGGATTTTGAAATTCTGATTTTGCTGGATTAGTTTTCAGTGCCGTGTCGCGTTTGAAATGCACTGGAGGGAACAAAATAGTGGAAACCCCCGGAAAGTGACCCCATTTTGGAAACTACACTCATCAAGGAATTTTTCTAGGGGTAAAGTTAGCATTTTGACCCCACAGTTGTTTTGCTGAATTCATTGGAATTATTCTGTAAAGGTCAAAATCTACTTTTTTTCTGAAAAAAGGTAGCCATTTTTAATTTTTACAAGGAATAAAGGAGAAAAAGCACCCCAACATTTGTAAAACTATTTCTCCCGATTACGGAAATATGCCATATGTGGTAATAAACTGCTGTTTGGACCCACAGCAAGGCTTGGAAGGGAAGGAGAACTATTTGGCTTTTGGAGCTCAAATTTAGCTGAAATGGTTTTTGGGTGCCATGTCGCATTTGCAAAGCCCCTGAGAGGCCAAACAGTGGAAACCCCCCAAAAGTGGAAATTACACCACTTAAAGAATCTATCTAGGGATATAGTGGGCATTTAGGCCCCACACGTCTTTTGCAGGATTTATTAGAATTAGGCCGTGAAAATGAATATCAACTTTTCTTCCACTAAAATGTTGCATTTTTTCAATTTCACAAAGGATAAAGGAGAAAATGCACCCCAACATTTGTAAAGCAATTTCTCCCGAGAACGGCAATACCCCACGTGTGGTCATAAATGGTTTTTCATTAGAAAGTAATTAACCCTTTCTGGACTGATCCATTTTTTTCTTTTCCTTTTTAGTTTTTTCCTTCCCGTGTTCCAAGAGCCACAACTTTTTTATTTTTCAGTCAATAGAGCGGTATGAGGGCTTATTTATTGAGGGACAAGCGGTCGTTTTTATTGGTACCATTTTTTGGTACATACAACTTTTTGAGCACTTTTTATTACATTTTTAGGTAGAGCCAAGGTTACCAAAAAACAGTGATTTTGCCGTTTTAAATGCTTTATTTTTCACGTGAGACGCTCCATACATCACCCTCCACACTAAAACATGCTATGTCGTGGTGCGTGAAGGGGTTAATGTGCAGCGGATGGTGCAGAGTGAAAATTACAATTTTCCACTCATATGCCATTTTAGTGCACTACATGTTATGCCCAGTTTGTGCCACTGAAGACGAATACCTCAAAATATTAAGCGGGTTCTCCTGGGTATGGCGATGCCATATCTATGGGCGTAAACTGGTGTTTAGGCACGCTGCAGGGCTCAGAAGGGAGGGAGCGGCATTTGGCTTTTGGGGCGCAGATGTAGCTTGGTAGTAGTTCTGTTTGGGGTTTTACTGGTGTTTCAGTTTATAATGTGGGGGCATATGTAAGCTGTGCGGAGTACATCAGGGTACATGTTATCTGTGCGGGGTACATCAGGGTATAATAAGAGGGTATAATAATGCAGTAAATAAATAATAATCGGCAGATATGGGGCCGGTGTCGCACTGATAAAAGGCGCCCGATCTTATCTGCTTTTGGAACACTCTGCACATTTTGCATCGCCATATTCTGAGAGCCAGAACGTTTTTTTTTTTCCACCGGAGCTGTGTGAGGGTTTATTCTTTGCGGGACAATCTGTAGTTTTCATTGGTACCATTTTGGGGTACCAGAAATTTTGTTGATCACGTTTTATTAAATTTTTTGGCAAGCAAGGTGACCAAAAACCATCAATTCTGAAACTGTTTTTTATTCTTTTTTTTTATGGGGTTCACCCTGGGCTATAAATTACCATTATATTTTATTCTGCGGGTCGGTGCGATTACGGCGATGCCATATGTATATAACTTTTTGATGTTTTGCAGCGTTTGTGCAATAAAATCACTTATTTATAAAAATAAATTATTTTCTGTGTCACCATATTCTGAGAGCGATAACTTTTTTATTTTTCAGTCAAAAATGCGGTGTAAGGGCTTGTTTTTTGCGGGACGGGTTGTAGTTTGTATTGGTACCATTTTGGCGTACATGCGACTTTTTGATCACTTTTTATTGTAGATTTTGGGAGGGGTGGTAACCAAAAAATTGTGATTCGGGCACTGTTTTTCGTTTATTTTTTTTGCGGTGTTCACCGTGCGGGAAAAATATTATTACAGTTTTATAGTCGGGGTCGTTACGAACGCGGTGATACCAAATATGTGTACTTTTTTTATCGTGTTAATTTTTTTCCTAAAATAAAAGACTTATTATAGGAAAAAAAGCATTCTTTGTTTATGTCACTTCTAACTTTTATTTTTACACTTTTTCAAAACATTTTTATTATCTTTTTTTTACTTTTTTTACTTGTCCCACTAGGGGACACTTAGACTTGCAGCTCTGATCGCTGCTGGAACACATTACACTACACACGTAGTGTAATGTGTTCTAACTGTCATTGTGACGTAACTGTCACACTGACAGGAAGCATCGGAGGACCGGCCGGAGGCTGATCCTCCGAGGCTTCCATACATGGCAACCCGGAGGTCATTGTCTGGCCTCTGGTTGCCGTGAGAAGGATCGCCAGCCCCCGCAAATACATGTGGGGGGCTGCCGATCCGCTGTAAACCTCTTCAATGTGGTGATCGCAATCGACCACCGCATCGAAGGGGTTAATTGCCGATTTCAGCGGCGACAGGCCGCTGATCGGCAACAGGGAGAGCAGGGCTGACACCCTGCACAGTTAACCGCCGCTGCGGTGTAGCGCCGCGCGGCGGTTAACTGTCAAAGCACTGACGTTAGTGAACGTCAAGGTGCGCGAAGTTACTGCACACATTGACGTTCATTAACGTCAAGGTGCGGGAAGGGGTTAAGGGAGGGTCCCGCCGGGAAGACGCCATCCCCGGACGAAGGCATCAGCCGAAACGCGCGTCGGGTCTGGCGTCTCCCCCATGTTGGCTTTATGAATCCGGGTACGTAACACTACTTTCTTCCTATGCATCTGGCTATCTGCTGGTATTATGACTCAGATCTTCGACTCTCACCTATATTTGCTTTAGTGTTGCCAATCACACTCATGACTTACATTCTTCAACATTTGTAAACTGTATACCTTATATATAAATGATTTCATCCATGTGTATTGGCCACATATATATTTATAACCTCTATATAACAGGCAAATAGTGGTTTTAACCTGAGGATCTGCACCACCTGCACCACCTATTCATGATATGTTACATATAGCCATATGCATTTAAAGACTGTTTGATATACAACAGTACTGATCCCGGGTCTTGTTACTCATTTGTGACATTGTGTTACCATTAATATTTATACACAACATGGGCTGACGCCAACTTACATTGTATGACTCATTTTTTAAATTGTCCTGTTTCTTGAATTTGTTAATAAAGAATCTTTTCTATTGCAATATCTTGTGTGTACTTGACCTCTTTTCTCTATAGGTTTCGTGGGAATATAATACTGAGTGGGCTGAACCGGGTATGTGTGGGCGGAGATTACTTAGATTAGATACTTGAAAGTTGGTAGGTATGTTTACTGGTGTGTGCTGGGGCAGAGCGAGTGTGACTACTCCAAATTTGCAGCATAAGGCAATGAGGTTACTTTACCACATGCCAATGCTGCAATTTTGGGAATTGCTCCCTCTAGTGACCAGCAAATTGAAATGTTATAAATTAGAATCTAATTTATAATATTTCCTGACTTGTGAAAAAATTAAAAAAATTAAAACAATGTGTAATCATTTATATACAATCTGTTTTACTGAAAAAAATAAATAAAATTCTAGCGACACATTCCCTTTAATACTGGCGTTTCATACAGCAGTCCTATTAATCAGTTTGCTGGAGTAAGTAAGATGCAACACATTTATTAACATGCGAATGACTCTTAATAAATTTAGTATGGACTCTCTCTCAGAAAAATGCAGTGGACAGTCCGCAATCCAATGAGGGTGTGGATGGTAATTCTTATCCTTGTAGTTCCACCAAGCTCCTTATCGTCTCTCTCCACATTCAAAGAACTCCTGGTAGGAAAAGGATCTTATGTCTCTAATAGATGGAAAAAGGAAGACACATAGTGCAACACCCTCTGCAAAAAGATGGCTCCACGCCAAGTTTAATCCATACTCACAGAAGTAACAAGAAATAAAAGCATCAAGGTAAGTAAAAATCTTTACAATTTCTAGGCGGCACGCCAAACACTCTCGCCCGACCCTGGGTTTCGCCCTTCCGGCTTCCTCTGGGGCATGTGTGACGTGTCTAATTAACAGGTTTATATAGCCGCATATCATTTAAATTTACATAAATTTACATACATAAAAAATGGTTAAAAAAACATCCACAATGATCTCTGCAATATATAGAGATAATCTGGTCTTACCATCATAATCGTATACATATATATACACTTTTATTATTTTTATATAAATGCCTAATCTCTTTAAAAAGTAAAAAAATATATAGAATATATTATGCTAAACAAGCCTATTTGCCACCTTTATAGTTGGTTAGATTCCACATATCATCCCATATCCATTATATTGATTTTCATTTATATTTTATCAGTTGTTTTATTTTTTCTCTCTCTATTTTTCCACTTAGGGCATGTTCACACGTGGCGGAATTTCACTTAAATTCCGCTGCGGACACTCCGCAGCGTTAATCCGCAGCGGAGCCGTTTGTCCATTGACTTCCACTTTAATTTAGCAGTGTTCGTTTAGACGATGCGTCAAATTCCGCTGCGGAGCATAGGCTGCGGAGCGGAATTTGGTGTCCGCAGCATGCTCTGTCTGTTGCGGAGCAGTGGCGGACTCATGGCGGAATTTCTCCATTGACTTCAATGGAGATTCTAATTTCCGCAATGAAGTCCGCAGCTGTCATGCACATGTTATGTGTGCTGCGGATGCGTCTTGCTTTTTTAACTTGACATTTCTTCATTCTGGCTGGACCTATGTATTTCTAGGTCTACAGCCAGACTGAGGAAGTCAATGGGGCTCCCATAATGACGGGAGCGTTGCTAGGAGACGTCTGTAAATAGTCACTGTCCAGGGTGCTGAAAGAGTTAAGTGATCGGCAGTAACTATTTCTGCCCCCTGGACAGTGACTACCGATCCCAATATACAGCAACCTGTAAAAAAATATAAGTTCATACTTACCGAGAACTCCCTGCTTCTGTCTCCAGTCCGGCTTCCCAGGATGACGTTTCAGTCTAAGTGACGGCTGCAGCCAATCACAGGCCAAGCACAGGCTGCAGCGGTCACATGGACTGCCTCGTCATCCAGGGAGGTCGGGCTGGATGCCGAAGGAGGGACGCGTCACCAAGACAACGGCCGGTAAGTATGAATTTCTTTGACTTTCACAAGGGAAAGTGCTGTCCCTTCTCTCTATCCTGCACTGATAGAGAGAAGGGAAGCACTTTTCCCGCAGTCCGCAGCAGCTAGTCCGCATCAATTTACTGCACATTTTGTGCAGATCCGCAGCAGAATCTGCAACGCAGATTCTGTGCGGCATTGATGCGGACAGTTGCGGAGGAAATCCGCCACGTGTGAACATGCCCTTAGTCTGAACTGTGGCCAATCTCTAAAGCTTCCAGAGCTTCAGTGAGCTGCAGCTAATCAGAACAATTGAGTTCTGCTGAGACAAGATCCCTTGGTCAAAATGCTATGTGTGAACAAGTCTCTTACTAATACTATACATAGGGCATTTTTTGCATAATTGTTTTCATAACATGGAACTACCAATATGGACCAGAATATCTATCAGATGATATCTCACCAATATTAACCCCTTAGTGACCAGCCCATTTTAGGCCCTAATGACCAAGCTATTTTATTCGTTTTTCTATAGTCGCATTCAAAGAGCTATAACGTTTTTATTTTTTCGTCTACATAGCTGTATGAGGACTTGTTTTTTGCAGGATTAGTTGTGCTTTTTAATAGCACCATTTTTGGGTACATATAATTTTTATATTACCTTTTATTAACCTTTTTGGGGGGGATTATAAAAAAAAACTGAAATTCCGCCATTGTTCTATGCGTTTTTAAATTGACGCCGTTCACTATGCGACGTAAATAACATGTTACCTTTATACTATGGGTCGGTACGATTACGGCGATACCACATATGTGGAGGTTTTTTTATGTTTTACGACTTTTGCACAATAAAAACACTTTTTAACTAAAATTATTTGTTTTTGCATCGTCGCTTTCCAAGAGCCGTAATTTTTTTATTTTTCCATCAATGTAGTGATTTTCTGGGCTTGTTTTCTGCGGGACAAGACGTAGTTTTGAATGGTACTGTTTTGGGGTGCATGGGACTTAGGCCTCATGCACACGACCGTAGCCCGACCGTAGCCGTGTGCACGGCCGTGATTTTCGGGTCGGCCGGCTGCGGACTGTCAGCGGACTGTCAGCCGCATGCCGCCCGCACATGCACATGGCCGCGGCCATTGTTTTCAATGAGCCCGGACCGCAACTCCGGACCGTAATAAGACATGGCCGTACTCACTGGCGTAGCTATAGGGGTCGCAGCGGTCGCAATTGCGACCGGGCCCCGAAGCCAGGGGGGCCCACGGCCCCCCGCACCACATCAATAAAAAGTTACTATAGTAACTCGGGCCGCGGGCCCCTGTTACTATAGTAACATACTTTACTTACCTTCCTGGTTCCGGATCGCAGCGGAGGTCCTGACGTCAGGCGCTGTGCGCAGCGCATGACGTCACAGCGCTATGCCGCCGCGCACAGCATCGAGACTACAGAACTACCGCCGCGGCCGAAGAGGAAGGTAAGGTTAGCCCTGACTGGCGGGGTCTGACTCCCGGGACCCGCCAATCAGCTGTTTTGAAGGGGCCGCAGCACTCATACGAGAGCTGCTCCCCTTCATTCCTGTCACTTCATTCCGGTCACACTGAATCCGTGTCGGCGATTCACAGTGTGAGCGAGTAGTGAAATGAAGGGGAAGCAGCTCTCGTACGAGTGCTGCAGCCCATTCAAAACAGCTGATTTGCGGGTCCCGGGCGACACATCAGCTATTGATGGCCTATCCTGTGGATAGGCCATCAATGTTTAGGGACTGCACAACCCCTAAGCCTACGATGTATCAGGCTTAGGGGGCCCATGAGACAGGATCACAGATTGTGTGATCCTGTCTGCTGAACCCTGTATCTAAGCCAATCACATGGCAGGCTTAGATACATGGCCCATGCGTGATCCTGTCTGCTGGGCCCTGTATCTAAGCCAATCACATGGTAGGCTTAGATACATGGCCCATGCGTGATCCTGTCTGCTGGGCCCTGTATCTAAGCCTACCACACTGTAGGCTTAGATACAGGGCCCCAGCACACAGTAATCTTATACTGTATAAGATTACTGTCTGCTGGACCCTGTATCTAAGCCTACCTTGTGGTAGGCTTAGATACAGGGTCCCACAGACAGTATCACACATGGGCCCTGTATCTAAGCCTTAGGGTATGTGCACAGACACTAATTACGTCCGTAATTGACGGACGTATTTCGGCCGCAAGTACCGGACCGAACACAGTGCAGGGAGCCGGGCTCCTAGCATTATAGTTATGTACGATGCTAGGAGTCCCTGCCTCTCTGCAGGACAACTGTCCCATACTGTAATCATGTTTTCAGTACGGGACAGTTGTCCGGCAGCGAGGCAGGGACTCCTAGCGTCGTACATAAGTGTGTGTGCACATACCCTAACACATGTGTTACTAATCGTTTTTCTTGTGTGTTTTCTTACAGGTTCGGTCGTTGGACTACGTCGGATTCCAGGACTACTTCGATGACAGCTTTTTTTTTTATTAATAAAATGGTTAATGAGGGTTGTGTGGGTTTTTTTTTTTATTTCAATAAAATATTTTTTCTATGTCTTTGTGTTTTTTTTTTAAACTATACTACTACCGCCTTAGTAATGGCCGCCGGCTGATTAACAGCATCCATTGCTAAGGCGGGGCTTAGTGTTAGCCGATGCAGAGGCGAACACTAACCCCCTTTATTACCCCGGTATCCACCGCCACCAGGGGTGCTGGGAAGAGCCGGGTACGATCCAGTACCCGACCATCTGTAGTGATGGTCGGCCACTGGGGTGGCCGCAGGCTGGTATTATCAGGAGGGGAAAGGCCAGATACAGTGGCCCTTCCCACCCTGGTAATGCTGCCTGCTGCTGCTTTATTGTATCTCGCTGGTTATGAAAATGGGGGGGACCCCACGTCATTAAAAAAAAATAATAATAATAATTGGAAAGAACGATGTGGGGTCCCCCCCAATTTTCATAACCAGCCAGATACAACACAGCAGCAGCAGGCAGCATTACCAGGGTGGGAAGGGCCACTGTTTTTGGCCTTCCCCAGCCTAATACTACCAGCCTGCGGCCACCCCGGTGCCTGCCCGTCACTACAGATGGTCGGGTACTGGTTTGTACCCGGCTCTTCCCAGTACCCCTGGTGGCAGTGGGTACCGGGGTAATAATGGGGGTTATTGTAGACTCTGCACTGGCTAACATTAAGCCTCGCCTTAGTAATGGAGGTTGTCAATCAGCCGGCGGCCATTACTAAGGTGGTGATAATAAAGTTTAAAAAGATACAAGCACATAGAAAAAATATTTTATTGAAATAAAAAAACAACCCTAATTAACCATTTTATTGAGAATAAAAAAAACGCCGTCATTGAAGTCCTCGAATCCGAAGTCCAACAACCGAACCTGTAAAAAACACAAACACACAAAAATAATCAGTAACACATAAAGAAGCAAAATTATTATTCTTACCTATCCTGGGTCCAGCGCTGGAGATGCAATGTCAGCGAGCTGGGCCCTGTATCTAATCCAATCATGTGTGATACTGTCTGCTGAGCTGTGTATCTAATCCTATCATGTGTGATACAGTCTGCTGAGCTGTGTATCTAATCCAATCATGTATGATACTGTCTGCTGGGCCCTATATCTAATCCGATCATGTGTGATACTGTCTGCTGAGCCACTGTATCTAATCCTATCATGTGTGATACTGTCTGCTCAGCCACTGTATCTAATCCTATCCATAGTTTATAGGGTCGTAGTGCTATAGATATGCTATGCTGTCTATGTATTAGGGCTATTTCCCTGACATTTTAAGCCCTGAGGGTATGTTCACACGGCAGCGTCTGTTACGGCTGAAATTACGGTGCTGTTTTCAGGAGAAAACAGCACCGTAATTTCAGCCGTAATGGCAAGTGCAGGCGTCTTTTGCTGCGTCCATTACGGAAGTAATTGAAGCTGGTTTTCCATGGAGTCCATGGAAAACGGCTCCATTTACGTCTGAAGAAGTGACAGGCACTTTTTTACGCGCCGCCTTTTGACAGCGACGCGTAAAAAAAAATGACCGTCGGCACAGAACATCGTAAGACCCATTCAAATGAATGGGCAGATGTTTGCCGACGCTTTTGAGCCGCATTTTCGGACGTAATTCAATGCTAAAACGCCCGAATTACGTCCGTAAATAGTGTGTGTGAACCCAGCCTTAGTGACGCCCCTGGCTGCTAGTGCTGCATTGTTGGGTCACTTAGGAGACCCAGCGATGCAGCTGAAAGCTGCGGACCGTCGGTCATGAGAAGTTTGCGGGGGGGGGGGGCCCAGTAAGAATTTTTGCATCGGGGCCCATGAGCCTCTAGCTACGCCCCTGGCCGTACTTTCTGCGGTCCGGGCTCCCGGGCCGTGCACGGACCGCAAAAACTACGGTCGTGTGCACGGCCCCATAGAAAAGAATGGGGCCGCAATTCTCCCGTGGATTTTCGGGGGAATTGCGGACGCAAAAACACGGTCGTGTGCATGAGGCCTTATTGATTCATTTTTATTATGACTTTTTTGGGGGGCAATGGAAAAAAATTGCAATTTCGCCATGGTTTTTTGCGTTTTTTTTTTACGGTGTTCACTTTGCGATTTAAATTACATATTAACTTTATTAATGGAGTCATTACGGTCGCGTCGATACCACATATGTGTACTTTTTTTTTTTTTTTACACTTTTACTAAATAAAACCACTTTTTATGGAAAAAAATGGTTTTATTTATTTTTTTACTGTACTTTTTATTAATAATCTTTATTTCACTTTTATGACTGATTTTATTAGTCCCACTAGGGGACTTTACTGTGCGATGTTCCGATCGCTGCTATAATGCTCTGGTATACTTCGTATACCAGAGCATTATTGCCTGTCAGTGTAAATCTGACAGGCAATCTGTTAGGACGTGCCTCCGGCGCGTCCTAACAGGCATATGTCCAGGGCAGACCTGGGGGCTTTTATCAGGCCCCCGGCTGCCATGACACCCCATCGGAGACCCGCGATTGCATTCGCGGGCCGCCGATGGGTGACAGAGGGAGCGCACTCCCTCTGTAAACAAAGTTAAATGCCGCGGTTGCTATTGACGGCGGCATTTAACGGGTTAAACGGCCGCGATCTAAGTAAACTTCGATCGCGGGCGTTGGAGCAGGAGCCCAGCTGTCATCAGACAGCAGAGCCCCGGCTCCTGCCTGCACGGGAGACCCGTGCAGGACTTAGACAGACTAGGCTGACGTGAAAAGGCGTCAGCCTAGCCTAAAGCCCATTAGTGACCGACGTAAAAAGGCATATTAGTGGTCACTAAGGGGTTAATAAGTACTTGTATAAACAATGCCTTTTCTGATGTTATTACAGTGTTTATAAAACTATGAGTAATTTTATCCTTTATATTACTCATAGTTTTATAAAAGCTCCTACAAAACCAATTATTGCGACAAAAGGATTTTTTTCCTGTAACAAGTGTAAAGCTTGTAAAGAAGTGGGGTATAATAAAAGAAAGGGGAATGTTACCTTTTTTATGGATGCCGAAAATAAAAGAAAATATGAGATCAAACATTTTACAACGTGTAATACTAAAGGGGTTATATACTTATTGCAGTGTCCCTGTGAGCAGTTATATGTGGGACGTACAGCCCGCAAATTGAAAACTCGAATAGCAGAACACTGTAATAACATCAGAAAAGGCAAGATGGACCATAGTGTGTCAGCACACTATTGTAAATTCCACCATAAGGGGGGATTCACACGAGCGTGTATTCGGTCCGTGCGGGCCGCGTGGTTTTCACGCGCCACGCATAGACCAATACAAGTCTATGGGGCAGTACAGACAGTCCGTGCTTTTTGCGCAGCGTTTTTTCGCTGCGTACAAAACGCGACAGGTTCAATAACTCTGCGTATTTCGCGCATCACGCACCCATTGAAGTCAATGGGTGCATGAAAACCACGCAGGTTGCATGGAAGCACTTCCGTGCGAACCGACTGAAACAGCGCACCAGCTGTCAAAAGGATGAATGTAAACAGAAAAGCACCACGTGCTTTTCTGTTTCCGAACATCCGAACGGAGTGTCTTTGCGATGAGCGAAGCCGGACAAGCGAACCGAACTTCACCGGGTTCGGCCGAACTCGTTTTGGCCGAACCCGGCAAAAAAATTATCGGTACGCGACGTCAGGAGATAGTCACTGTCCATGGTGCTGAAAGAGTTAAACTGTTTCAGCACCATGGACAGTGACTTCCGATCCCAATATACATGAACCTGTAGGAAAAAAAACGAAGTTCTGACTTACCGATAACTCCCGGCTTCTTCCTCCAGTCTGACCTCCCGGGATGACAATTCAGTCCAAGTGACAGCTCCAGCCAATCACAGGCCAAGCACAGGCTGCAGCGGTCACATGGACTGGCGCGTCATACAGGGAGGTGGGGCCCGATGTCACCAAGGACGCGTCACCAAGGACGCGTCACCAAGGCAACGGCCGGGAAGTTCTCGATAAGTACGAACTTTTTCTTTTTTTTCAACAGGTTTTTCGATATTGTGTTCGGCATTCACTGTCGAGGGTGCTGAAAGAGTTAGCTTTTTCAGCACCTTGGACAGTGACGGGCGTCGACTAGCCTCATCTCTATGATGGCGGCTGCGCGAAAATCACGCAGCCGCGCATCAGACACGGATGACACACGCAGCTGTCAAATGGTTTTTGCGCGCGCAAAACGCCGCGTTGTTTGCGCGCGCAAAAACGCAACGTCCGTCTGTATCTGCCCTAAAGATCCCAAGGACACTAAATTCTTTGCTATTGAGACAATTGATAATCATTCGAGGGGGAGGATTTTATTAAAAAAATGAGCAAGCAAGAAAGTTTTTGGATCTATCAATTAAAAACGCTTCAGCCCTTAGGACTCAATTCAGACTTCGAATTGAAGTGTTTTTTATAAAAATGTTATTTTTTTTTTGTTTATACAAGTACTTATTAATATTGGTGAGATATCATCTGATAGATATTCTGGTCCATATTGGTAGTTCCATGTTATGAAAACAATTATGCAAAAAAATGCCCTATGTATAGTATTAGTAAGAGACTTGTTCACACATAGCATTTTGACCAAGGGATCTTGTCTCAGCAGCACTCAATTGTTCTGATTAGCTGCAGCTCACTGAAGCTCTGGAAGCTTTAGGGTATGTTCACACGGCCTATTTACGGACGTAATTCGGGGCAAAAACGCCTGAATTAAAATAGCGCCTCAATAGCGCTGACAAACATCTTCCCATTGAAAGCAATGTGTGAACATACCCTTAGGCTGGGTTCACACGACCTATTTTCAGAAGTAAACGAGGCGTATTATGCCTCGTTTTACGTCTGAAAATAGGGCTCCAATACGTCGGCAAACATCTGCCCATTCATTTGAATGGGTTTGCCGACGTACTGTGCAGACGACCTGTTATTTACGCGTCGTCGTTTGACAGCTGTCAAACGACGACGCGTAAAAATACAGCCTCGTCAAAAGAAGTGCAGGACACGTTTCTTTGGACGTTTTTGGAGCTGTTTTCTCATAGACTCCAATGAAAACAGCTCCAAAAACGGACGTAAAAAACGCCGCGAAAACGGCGCGAAAAACGCCGCGAAAAATGCGAGTTGGTCAAAAAACGTCTGAAAAGCAGGGTCTGTTTTCCCTTGAAAACAGCTCTGGATTTTCAGACGTTTTTGGTCACTACGTGTGCACATACCCTTAGAGATTGGCCACAGTTCAGACTAAGTGGAAAAATAGAGAGAGAAAAAATAAAACAACTGATAAAATATAAATGAAAATCAATATAATGGATATGGGATGATATGTGGAATCTAACCAACTATAAAGGTGGCAAATAGGCTTGTTTAGCATAATATATTCTATATATTTTTTTAACTTTTTAAAGAGATTAGGCATTTATATAAAAATAATAAAAGTGTATATATATGTATACGATTATGATGGTAAGATCAGATTATCTCTATATATTGCAGAGATCATTGTGGATGTTTTTTTAACCATTTTATATGTATGTAAATTTATGTAAATTTAAATGATATGCGGCTATATAAACCTGTTAATTAGACACGTCACACATGCCCCAGAGGAAGCCGGAAGGGCGAAACCCAGGGTCGGGCGAGAGTGTTTGGCGTGCCGCCTAGAAATGTTAAAGATTTTTACTTACCTTGATGCTTTTATTTCTTGTTACTTCTGTGAGTATGGATTAAACTTGGCGTGGAGCCATCTTTTTCAGAGGGTGTTGCACTATGTGTCTTCCTTTTTCCATCTATTAGAGACATAAGATCCTTTTCCTACCAGGAGTTCTTTGAATGTGGAGAGAGACGATAAGGAGCTTGGTGGAACTACAAGGATAAGAATTACCATCCACACCCTCATTGGATTGCGGACTGTCCACTGCATTTTTCTGGGAGAGAGTCCATACTGAATGATATTGGACTGTTACCAGTGCCGTCTGAGCGGTAAACTTCACTGTACTTTATATATGTTATTTAGGGTATTTGTTGGATCATACCCAATTTAGTTTTGCCTGCTCCGGTCTGAGAGAGATTTTGTGGGTATTTGAGCCAAGAGAAACCACCATTATATTTGACTCTTAATAAATGTGTCGTATCTTTGAGCTGCAACGCGGCCTGTCATCAGTACTTTCTACGTGCCGCGGCCTGCTGTACATTTAAAGTACATTTTTAAAATGTATTTTATTGTCTGATTGGGGGGGCATACTGTCTGATTGGGGGGAGGTATGGGTCTGGCACGGACCTTTGGCTTGTTACGCCCCACAGAGATAAATCTGGGCCGCATTATACATATAGATTTCTGCTATAATTTACATCAGTTACTGGCTTAAATTATAGTAAAATTGTTGGCCATTTCTGCTAAGCCCCGCCCATTTTTTGCCCCCAAAAATGTCAACATTTGTGCATTTTGTGAATTTTCTACGCTAGTAAACTGTTGTAGAAAGGTTAATATATTCCCCCCAAAGGCTACAGACCGTAATACAATATCTTAATGTAAGGATGTGTACACTTCATTGTGCAGCAACGCTTGTTGTCTCCATTCTATGTCAGTGTGGGAAGTAGATGTCCGGCCTTATGATTTTGTGATAAGTGATAGACCCAGAATCCCAATCATAAAACCAAAGAATGCAAAATAAAGACACAAAACATTATAATTGGGTGTTAAATGGTCAAAACTTTTATTATATTATATGACCAAACCCAAAATGGCAAACCTCCGACTCACGAAGAGTCACCCTCCAGCACGCAGGAAAGGAAAAACCCCCTGTCGGGGAAACCTCTAGGGAAACCATGGCTGGAGGATTGCCCTTCCTCTGGGCTTAGAAGGTGCCAAAATAGAATTTGTAACAGAACTTGTTCGTTTTCTCAGATTTTCAAGGAAAGACAATACAACGAACGAACGAACGAACGAACGAACGAACGAACGAACGAACGAACGAACGAACGAACGAACGAACGACATAAAACACATAAATCGGCTGATCTGGTTGGCTAGGCGGATGTCTCTCTACCTGGGCACCCATTAAAATTAATGGGCGATCCACGGATGAGACGGGTCCTCCAGATGCCTCCTTGTAGCACCTGTCTCCGCTCTGGCTAATAGAGGGGGATCTCCTGCTGGAAACCCCCCTCTATTACAGACAACCCGTATGAAGAGGATGGCATCACTGTGATGAAGAAGTGGTCTGGGGTGAAGGGTTTCCCTGCTAGAACCTCCAAATTACATCAGGTCGGTATTGGTGGTGAAGTCAAGCTCAAGGTCCTCAGTCCCATCCAATATGGCGCTGAATGTGGCAGTAAAACCTTCTAATATGGAATCTTCTTTATGTCATAAACATTTGTATTTATGACATCAGCGCATTCATCATCATTACTGCAGGAGTTTATTACCACTGCCGCCTCGTTCATTGTGACGTCACCCACAGTGGTCTGAAGTGTTAACCCTTTAATGACTGCCAATGTACTTAATACAGATGCCATAAAGCTGAATAGAACATATCAGCGGCCATAAAGGAAAAGGGATAATGCAGGGAGCATCTCCGCACAAGAACTATCCATGACAAAGAGTTGTCCAGGATAAGATAACTTGTCTGCTTTCTCCACAAACCAGCACCACACCTGTCCATAGGTTGTGTGTGGTATTACAGCTCATTACCATTCACTTCAATGGAGCTTACCTGCAATACCAGATACAACCTGTGGATAGGTGTGGTGCTGTTTTTGGAAGAAAGCAGCCATATTTTTCTAATCCTGCACAGCTCCTGTTAGAAATAGTTCAAAAAAAGTGGGGGGAGAAGGAGAAGAAGGGGAGAGGGAAAGAAGGAAAACAGGGAAAAAGAGGAACTCTGAGGTAAAAGAAATCAAACTAGACTGAAAGGAGTCTGCTGGAGGTGCCAGATGGAAAGACATATTTCTGCCATGGGGACCAGATTAGTTGAAATGTATCTTGAAGGGGGGCCTCAGAGAGTGGGTTTTAACCCCTTCCTGCCCTATGAAGTGCTGTTGCATTGAAAAACTATGCAGTCCATCTTCGAATGCAGAGTCACAAAAACTAATTATTTTGTAAAAAATAAAACTATATAAATTTGGTATCGCCATAATCGTAACGACCCGCAGAATCAAGTTATCATGCAATTCATGCCGCCCGATGAACACTGTAAAATCAAAACAGAAATGGCGGAATTACAGGGTTTTTTTTCAATTCACCCCACAAAATGTAGGTTTTTTTACATTTTTTTTTAAATACATTATATGGTACATTAGGCCGCAGGGTAAATTTCACATAAACAGCGCCATTCATCGGTTAACTGTTTAAATGATACCAGTTCAAGTGACCTTTATCGAAAAACACTATAAGCCATTTTTTCCCAATTAACCTTTTAATTGGGCCTAGCATGTGTAATACTGTCTGCTAAGCCGTTGTATCTAAGAATATTTACGCCCCGAAATATGCCTGAAAACACAGCGTGTGAATATACCTTTATAGATACGCTGTCTCAGATATATATATATTTTTTTATTTTTTTTTAGGGGGGTGGGCAAAACACATGTCTTGTGGCACAAGACAGGCTGATTAGTGGGGGAGATACGGGGTCTGGCTTAGGCCTTTTGTTACACACTCAATGTAAAATTGTACACTAGCTCGGAGCTGGCGTTGATTTCTGCTTTACATTACGCCCGTTACTGGCGTAAATGATAGTAAAATTGTCGGCCCTTTCCGCAAAGCGCCACACACTTTTTAAAAAGTGCCAAGCGCAGCATAAACTGCCCAAAAACTTTCCCGCACTTTTGGGATTTTTCTATGCCATATAAAAGGCTTAGCAAGGTTAATAAATTCTCCTCTAAGGCTACAGACAGTAATACAATATCTTAATGCAAGGATCTGTACACTCGGTGTCTCACTGAGGTACCTTGGACCCACCAAAGGAAATAATACTTGGGGGTCTATCCTTCAACTATATAGAAATAATTTGAACACTCTTAATTGTATACTAAAAACGTGTGTAGTAAAACAAAGACCAATATTTCCACCATATTGTGACAGATATCAGTCCTACACAGGCATTCTGCAGACCATATAAGTGAATACAGTGCAGGGAAATTCAGTGACTCACAGGTGACATCTTCTCCGATTGGAGTTGTCCACGTTCTCTTTTCTTCTTTATCCGGGCCAGAACGCCATGATGACTTCTTCCAGTCTTCTTCATCTCCAATGCCCAATCGCGAACCACAAGATACGTCATGAAAGTGTTGATGTAACCTAGATACCACGTGTAATGACGGGGTAGGGAGACAGACAGGTGAGCCCTAATCTACCCGCCACTCAGTCCATGCCTACTTGCACAGCCCGTCCTAGGCGACGGCGTACAACTGGGCGACAGTCCCTACGCTCAATATGTGCACGACAGACAAAAAGATGAGGGTACACAGAAGCTAAAGGAAATGGGGCAGTTGCCCACGTCAACACCGTGAGCAACAGGCATAGTGAACGAGCCGAGTCAAACTAGGAGTGTACGAGGTACCAAACGCAGAGCAGGAGCGTAGTCAGTAAAGCCAGGGTCAAAATGAAGCAAGGTCAATAATAATAGCAGGAGCAGCAGAGCCAGGAAACAGGAAAGAATCACAGGCAAAGACAAGCAGGAAATGAAGGCATAAATAGACCGAGGGCGGGAGCTAGAACCGTCTGGCCAGGCTGTGATAGGTTCTCCCACTCCTGAGCCTACCAGCCTGAGTGGTAGCAGATCGAGTCACTCTATCAGACCTGGGAGCAGGTGCAGACTGATTAACCACGGGCGTCGACACAGAACCTGTGTCTGGCAACTCCTTTACACCACGTTCCCGTGACCCAATGTGCCACGTCACAGCGTATTCAAATCATGGAAGCGTCCGGTCGAAATGACTGCCGACCCTCATGGTGTGCAAACCTTAGATCAAAATTTCGACATATAACTAACTAACTCTAAACCTCATAAGGTAATTTTCTTTAGCTATTATGCCAGGATGTAGGCGGAGGAGTAGGTCTAAGAGAATGGAAAGCGGCCGAGGCGAGATTTGGGCCAGAGTGAATATGACGCTTGACTGGGGTTTGGGGAGGGGAAGGGGAGAGGGACAAGTGGGAAGGTGGGAGCAGAGGGGCAACATAAAAAAAATAATTAAACTGAATCTACTGCTTTAAAACAGTCACTCACCAAGTTGCAGAGCTGGCCGCTGCTTCTGGCCCCTGCATGGGTCCCATTCCTTTCTAAAAAACAATTACCGCTGATCATAACCTTGATGAGCGGCGGCTGCCCACTTTATTTTACTTTTGTGGCCAGGCCCCTGACAGTAGTACCAGCGGTACTACCCTGATGGCAGGCCTGTTTGCAGGGGTACTAGCCAACTACGTCACAGATAACCCAGGTTTCAAGACCATGCAAAGTTATGGATTTTTGGCATCCCATGGAATATGGGAACAATAGGGAATTCTATCAGTAAGTATTCTGCCTGTTTCTTGGCTAATACTCCTAATCCAATTCCTTCTTCTAGCAGATTTTTTAAAGATTCTTTACATGCGGTGCTTGGTTTCGCCACAAGTTTGCGATATGTCGATTCATTGTCTAACATGGTATGAACGTGTCTGGGATATAAACAGGAATCTAGAACAACTCCTGCTCCGTAAGATTTGGAGGACACAGTTATACGCTGGATATATGGTGAGCACCTCCAGCAAATTTTTTTTTTTGATAATATTGCTTTTAGTATGTCATTAAAATAAATTGTATTTATTTGTGTTTTTGTGTTGTACTTTTTACTTGTTTCCTTCTTTTACTTCTCTATGGGGGCTGCCATTTTTTTTTCATCTCTGTATCTGTCCATTAACGACACATACAGAGATGGAATACGGCACATACATCCCCATAGAGGATGCGAACGGGAGCCGTTCCATTCACTATAGAAGAGGCCGTACTGCAGACAAAATAAAATAAGGGGAGGCCTCCATGACTTAAAATGGATGGGAGGAACATGGAGTTGGTAGGCCTATGGGAATGTAATTATAGGAATGGTAGGAGGGTTATTGGGTTTAGGGGTGGAAATTTAGGGGGATGTACCTGTTTCCTTGTGGTCTTCTTCCCTCTCTTCGCCAGGACACAGAAACAAGAACATGTCTTGCATTCCCGTAGCGTCTGACGAGGAGGTGCTGGAGCAGCTGCAGATCGCGGCAGCCTCACAATGTCCTGGATGGCTGGGGGCACGTGTAGCGGCACTGCTGCACTGCTACGCAGGTGCTCCTGATCAGGAGTTGGCAGAGGCGTTGGGAGCTCCATCGCACCGCCGGTCTCGTCACTGCCGGAGCTGTCGGAGGTACGGGATCGGCGTTCCAGGGGGACGGGTAGGAGGCGAGGAGAGCCCGTCTCCCCCATGACTCAGGCGGTGGCCGGCACTTCCGGCGCGAAGCACAGCACGAGGCGCTCGCGCCCGCCCGCCAGGCTGAGTCCGGAAGTCATCCCACGGGCGCGGCGGCGCAAGAGGAGCCCCTCGGTGGACCCTTCAGGCCAGACCCCAGGGCGGCCTGCTGCTGCTCTCCCACCTGGTCCTGGGAGGATTCCCATAATGCAGCAGCGCCCGGTGGCGACGATGAGGAGGATGCGGCCTTCACTTCCGGCCACCCCCTCTCCCACTTCTGTGCGTGGCAGAGTGCCTGCGGCGACCCTGCATGGCGATGAGCCAGCCAGAGGGTCGGCTTATCGTGACAGCGAGCTGGCGGTAGAGGATGGTAGGAGCGGAGGACGCAGGATGCGGTCGGTGGTTGGAGTGCCAGGTACTGAACAGCGTGGTTCACCAAGCCAGAGGATGCAGGATTTGGAGCGATGCCAACAGGATGATGCGATATCGGCTTCCCGTTTCCCGGCCGGAAGTTGGAATTCCCCGTGCACACACTGCCAATGCGGACAGCGCCAGAGTGGGACCGGAGCATTGGAGGACGGTGAGCTGCGGGCCTCTTCACGTTGACATGGGGGTCCGGCTGATGGGTTTACAGCACCTGGGCAGCCTGGTGAGTTGACACCTACGTTACCTTTTCAAGCTTTATTGATGTCGGGTGTAGGGGCAAGTTGTGTTGCGTCGGGTAGCATCGTGGCAGAGTCAGGGGCCCCGGGGTTACCGGCGAGTGTGGGGGGGATAGCTTGGCAGAGTTAGTGGGTTGTTTAAAGGCGTTGGTGGGGTGGCTGGGTGGCACTTCTTCACAAGACCAGGCGATCGCGGCACTGGACGCGGTTTGGGGGGCTCTGATGTTAACGCTCCGGTTCGTCAGACTGAGGCGGCAGTGACCGGGGGGGCGGCGGATGCAGTGGCGGTGTCGGTGCAAACAGAGGTGCCGAAGGAGGTGGATAGGGTGCGTCTGGATGATCGCGCGCACGTGGAGGTGTATGTATGTTATGAGGGCACGTTAGGGGCACATTTGAAGCTGGAGGTTAAAGAGCGTATTTGGAAAGACGAGTACGTGGAAATATTTTCCCTTCTTCCGCTGGAGAAGTTTAATTTAGATAAGGTGAAGCAGGGTGAAACTAAGAAAGACCAGGAGGAAAAAAGACGGTATAGGTTGATTCCAAAAACATTCGTCAATTGGATGTAGGCTTTTGCTATTTTGGCGAATGTTATTGGGGAAAAGGCGCCGGACAATTGTTCGGCTTTATTTTGTTATTTAGACGCGGTGGGGGAGGCGCATCGGGTTTATGGAGGCCAGGCCTGGCTTTTGTATGACGAACAATTTCGGCAGCGAAAAGCGGTGCGGCCAAATATACGGTGGGATCATTAGGACATAGCCTTGTGGTTGAAGGTTACGGGGCTTTTTAAACAGGGGCAGTCCTTTCCTGGGAGCGGAAATACCGCAGGAACTTCCAGTGGGACTAGTCAGGCTACGGGTTCCAAACTTGGGACGTGTTGTCAGTTCAACGAGGGGCAGTGTAAATTTGGAGCAACGTGTAAATTCAAACATGTTTGTTCACACTGCAGCGGGCAGTCGCATGGAGCAGCAACATGTTTTAAAAAAGGCAGACGATAAGGGGGAGCCAGCGGTGCATCTGGTCATGGGGGAGACTCCGGTGAAGCTCACAAGGATGGCCCCCTTTCTAAGTAGATACCCCGACAAGGAGGGGGCGCAGTTGATTAGTTCGGGTTTTGGTTCTGGTTTTGTTATTCCGCCTCCTCCTCATGAGGTCCCTTTCACACAGCGCAACCTTAAGTCGGCATATCAGCATGCAGGGGTAGTTTCGGAGAAACTGAGGAAGGAGGTTGATCTGGGCAGAATGGCGGGTCCATTCAGTGCGGTCCCAGTGCCGGGTTTGGTGGTGTCTCCTTTAGGGGTGGTCCCAAAACAGGAATGTAACAAGTTCCGGCTTATTCAGCATTTGTCGTTCCCAAAAGGGGGATCGGTTAATGATGGCATTGACCCGGATCTGTGTTCCGTGGTATATACGTCGTTTGATGCCGCGGTGGCATTGGTGCGAGGTTATGGAAGAGGAGAATGGATGGCCAAGACGGATATTCAATCGGCTTTTCGCTTATTGCCGGTCCATCCGAACAGCCAGCGGTTGTTGGGCTGCTATTGGGATAGGGGTTATTTCCTTGATCGTTGCCTCCCTATGGGTTGTTCACTGTCCTGTGCGTATTTTGAGGTTTTCAGTTCTTTTTTGGAATCGGTAGTTAGGGACGTCGCCGGGGTGGAGTCTGTTATTCACTATCTCGACGATTTTTTTGTGTGTTGTCCAGCGAGTTCGGGGGTTTGCGTGAATTTGCTGGAGGCAGTTAACTGGGTGTCGCGGGAGTTTGGAGTCCCCTTGGCTGCGGAAAAAACGGAGGGTCCGGTGACGACCATTTGTTTTTTGGGGATTACAATTGATTCTGTGGCGATGGAGTGTCGATTGCCGGAGGATAAGCTGATAGATTTGCGGTCGGAAGTGGATAGAGCGTGTCGGATGAAGAAGATTACACTACGCGAATTGCAGTCTTTATTAGGGAAATTAAATTTTGCTTGCCGCATCATGCCGATGGGCAGGGTGTTTTGTCGTCGGTTGGCAGCGGCGACGGCGGGTGTCATGGAGCCCCATCATTTCATTCGTTTGGTGGCGGATCACAGGTACGATTTGCAGGTTTGGCTCCATTCCTTGGCAAACTATAATGGTCGCTCTCTTTGGATGTCGCGGGCGCTAGACAGTTTCGATTTGGAGCTGTTTACAGATGCGTCCGGTGTTGTGGGGTTCGGGGCGTTCTTCAAAGGCCAATGGTGCGCGGGGCAATGGCCGGTTTCGTGGGTGGAGGCGGGCTTGACGCGCAACTTGGCCCTGCTCGAACTGTTTCCCATCGTGGTGGCAGTCACCATTTGGGGAGACAGGTTCCGGGATAAGAAAGTGCGCTTTCATTGCGATAATCTGGGGGTGGTGATGGCTATAAATAACACTTCGGCGTCGTCCCCTCCAGTGGTTCGCTTATTGCGTCAGTTGGTGCTTGCCTGCGTGGGTGGTGGCGGTGCATGTTCCTGGGGTGGAGAATTGTATTGCTGATGCGCTTTCTCGCTCGCAGTGGGATCGTTTTCATCATCTGGTTCCGGACGCGGAGTTAACTGGGGTGGAATGCCCCAGTCATCTGTGGGAGTTGGTATCCGGGCGGCAGGTGCATTGATTGAACATTCACTAGCCAGTTCCACGTGGTCGTCTTATGCTGCTGGATGGAGGCAATGGGAAGAGTGGGTGAGATCTTTGGGTGATGTGTGTTCTGACGATGATAGGTTGGTGGCCTTGTTGTTCTGGTTGGGGGAGGCCTTTGCTAAGGGCTGCACGGTCGCCAAGGTCAATCGCTTCGTGGCGGCCATTGCTTTTGGTTTTAAATTACGGGGGTTAGTGGACACCACGAAGCGTTTCTTGGTGGGCCAGGCATTGAGGGGCTTGAGACGGGGTGTCGTGGTAAGAGATCGGAGGCGCCCTGTGTCTTTCCGATTGTTATGTTTGCTGGAGGTTGTGGTGTGGCAGGTGTGTCGTTCAGTGTATGAGAGCAAGCTGTTTCGGTTGGCTTTCGCGTTAGCCTTTTTTGGAGCGTTTCGAGTTGGGGAATTGGTTTTGCCTAGTTCAGTCAGACCGGGGCGCTTGCTGCAGGATAATGTGGACTTATATGAGGACAGGGTGGAGATAGTTTTGCGACGGTCAAAAACAGATCAGACAGGTGTGGGTCGGAGGGTGGTGTTGTTTGCGGTCCCGGGAAATCCGGTTTGTCCAGTTTTGTGCCTCAGGGAGTATTTAGAGGGATTAGGCCTTTCAGATGCTCCGTTGCTCCGGCATGCAGATGGCAAGTTCTTATCGCGCTTCCAGTTCGTCTCGGTATTCAGAAAATGTCTGGTGGCTTGTCAGGTGCAGGCGGATCAATATTCGTCTCATTCATTTCGTATTGGGGCGGCGACGGAGACAGTGAGATGGGGTTTGGATGATGCAAGTGTGCGGCGGATAGGGCGTTGGGAGTCTGCGCGTTTCCGCACATGTTGTGAAATGGTAATGTGTAACATGTTCCAGGTGTGTGCGTTCCACCTGTGAAATACTTGTATGTGGCAGTGAGTGGTGGTGCGTGTATGTTTTCCCTTTGTTTTGCAGGCCGTGACTCATGCATGGTGTGGATTATGGGGCACTCCTTTGTGTACTGGGGTGCTCTTCGCGCCGATGTACGGCCGGACTGTCGACAGCTCAAGATCCCTCGGGACGTGGCGGTCCTGCGGTGGATGGGTATCCGAGAAATGACATGGAACAGGGTGTTGCCTGAGTTCCATAATTTTGTTATGTTGGACAGGGCACCGGAAGTGCTGGTGTTGCATGTGGGGGGGCAACGATTTGGGCCTATGCCTTTTTCGGGAGTTGGTGCGGGAAGTCAAGCATGATTTGCTTTGCTTATGGGCGAGATATCCTAATCTGGTGACTGTGTGGTCGGAGATGGTCCCAAGGAAGACTTGGCGCATGGCTGGCTCGGTGGCGAGAGTTAACAAGGCCCGCATTAAGGCTAACAGGGCTATATCGGGCTTCGTGGCTCGTAATGGCGGGATTGCAGTGTGCCACTTGGATTTGGAGTCTGGGACAGGAAAGTATTGGAGGGAGGATGGAGTGCACCTGAATGATGTAGGAATGGATATGTGGAGTCTGGCTTTGACGGATGGAATTGAACGAGCAGTGGGTGTGTGGAGGAGCTCTCAGGCTTGAGGTGGTCAAGGCCTATTTCGCTTTGGCGGGGGGGGAGTCCTTGAAGTAGGTCGTAAAAAGTGGTGGGGGGGAATGCATCACGACATGCACACCCAATTAGTCGGCTTCTTAGGGTCTTACCCCTTTTGAAGGCTGTGTTATATATGGTAGTCATCTGCAAAAGGTAATTGGTGCCCCCGGGCCGGGTTACGGCTGGGGGTAAGGTATTGGTGGGCAGATGACCAAAATTAAATATCGGTGGCTTCAAGGACTTGCCCCTGTCATTCTGGTGGTTAAATAATGTTATGACCCTGATAGGGTCGCAGTTGGTTATTTAATGTTATTAAGAATTCCTTTCTGGGGATTCAAAAAGTTATGGTATTTAAAATTCCTTGTTATTTAAATAATAAATGGCTGCTGTGGCCGTTAAAATCCAACTCTGTTTCAGCGTCTGCTTTGAGTAATGGGTAAGTTTCGTAAGGGGAGAAGCGACTCGACTTATTTGAGTCAAGCATACGCCGTCTGTGTGGGAACGGCGCAGGCACCACTCCCACACAGACCAAAAGGAAGGTCTTTGGTAGAGCGACATCCGGCGCCATTTTCATGTGGACCGGAAGCCGCGGCCGGACAGTAAGATGACGAGTTCCGGTCACGGCTTACGGACATATGTTGAAGGCAGCGCAGACGCAAGGACTAGGAGCGGCAGGGCGGAGGTGGCAGCGGCGGCAGGAGCAGGTAAGTTATGTTTGTGTATGTGATGTGTATGTACGTTAGTGTTATACTGTCTGATTACCACTGTATCTAATCCTCCTACACTGTGCATTCGCTCAGAAAATGGCGGCACACAGTGTAGGAGGTTTGAACATTCAACCCCCTCCTTTCTCCTGGCACTAGCTAGGATAAAGGAGGGGGGATTGTGTGAGGACACCAGAGCGAGTGTGTCTACTCCAAATTTGCAGCATAAAGCAATGAGGTTCCTTTACCACATGCCAATGCTGAAATTTTGGGAATTGCTCCCTCTAGTGACCAGCATATGGAAATGTTATTAAAAAAAAAAATTCTCGCGACACATTCCCTTTAATACTGCCATTTCATACACCAGTCCTGTTAAACAGTTTGCTGGAGTAAGATGCAACAAATTTATTAACAGGCGAACGACTCTCAATAAATGTGTCGCATCTTTTAGCTGCAACGCGGCCTGTCATCAGTACTTTCTACGTGCTGCGGCCTGCTGTAAGAGCCTGAGGGAATCCGGGAGGGAGAATCGGAGTGGTGAGGTAAGTACATTTTTAAAATGTATTTTATTTTCTGATTGGGGGGGCAAACTGTCTGATTGGGGGGAGGTATGGGTCTGGCACGGACCTTTGGCTTGTTACGCCCCACAGAGATAAATCTGGGCCGCATTATACATATAGATTTCTGCTATAATTTACATCAGTTACTGGCTTAAATGATAGTAAAATTGTTGGCCATTGCTGCTAAGCCCCGCTCACTTTTTGCCGCAAAAATTTTGACATTTGCTCATTTTGTGAATTTTCTACGCTAGTAAACTGTTGTAGAAAGGTTAATATATTCCCCCCAAAGGCTACAGACCGTAATAGAATATCTTAATGTAAGGATGTGTACACTTCATTGTGCAGCAACGCTTGTTGTCTCCATTCTATGTCAGTGTGGGAAGTAGATGTCCGGCCTTATGATTTTGTTATATGTGATAGACCCAGAATCCCAATCACCAAACCAAAGAATGCAAAATAAAGACACAAAACATTATAATTGGGTGTTAAATGGTCAAAACTTTTATTATATTATATGACCAAACCCAAAATGGCAAACCTCCGACTCACGAAGAGTCACCCTCCAGCACGCAGGAAAGGAAAAACCCCCTGTGGGGGAAACCTCTAGGGAAACCATGGCTGGAGGATTGCCCTTCCTCTCGGCTTAGAAGGTGCCAAAATAGAATTTGTAATAGAATTTATACGTTTTCTCAGATTTTCAAGGAAAGACAATACAACGAACGAACGAACGAACGAACGAACGAACGAACGAACGAACGAACGAACGAACGAACGAACGAACGAACGGACGGACGAACGAACGAACGAACGAACGAACGAACGAACGAACGAACGAACGAACGAACGACATAAAACACATAAATCGGCTGATCTGGTTGGCTAGGCGGATGTCTCTCTTCCTGGGCACCCATTAAAATTAATGGCAGACCCACGGATGAGATGGGTCCTCCAGATGCCTTCTTGTAGCACCTGTCTCCGCTCCGGCTAATAGAAGGGGATCTCCTGCTGGAAACCCCCTCTATTACAGACAACCCGTATGAAGAGGATGGCATCACTGTGATGAAGAAGTGGTCTTGGGTGAAGGGTTTCCCTGCTAGAACCTCCAAATTACATCAGGTCGGTATTGGTGGTGAAGTCAAGCTCAAGGTCCTCAGTCCCATCCAATATGGCGCTGAATGTGGCAGTAAAACCTTCTAATATGGAATCTTCTTTATGTCATAAACATTTGTATTTATGACATCAGCGCCTTCATCATCATTACTGCAGGAGTTTATTACCACTGCACAACTCATACATTGTGACGTCACCCACAGTGGTCTGAAGTGTTAACCCTTTAATGACTGGCAGTGTACTTACCACAGAGGCCATAAAGCTGAATAGAACATATCAGCGGCCATAAAGGAAAAGGGATAATGCAGGGAGCATCTCCGCACAAGAACTATCCATGACAAAGGGTTGTCCAGGATGAGATAACTTATCTGCTTTCTCCAA
This sequence comes from Rhinoderma darwinii, assembly GCF_050947455.1. NCBI lineage: Eukaryota > Metazoa > Chordata > Amphibia > Anura > Rhinodermatidae > Rhinoderma > Rhinoderma darwinii. The sequence goes on along the minus strand of NW_027463412.1, from coordinate 29,628 downwards.
AAACCAGCACCACACCTGTCCATAGGTTGTGTGTGGTATTACAGCTCATTACCATTCACTTCAATGGAGCTAACCTGCAATACCAGATACAACCTGTGGATAGGTGTGGTGCTGTTTTTGGAAGAAAGCAGCCATATTTTTCTAATCCTGCACAGCTCCTGTTAGAAATAGTTCAAAAAAAGTGGGGGGAGAAGGAGAAGAAGGGGAGAGGGAAAGAAGGAAAACAGGGAAAAAGAGGAACTCTGAGGTAAAAGAAATCAAACTAGACTGAAAGGAGTCTGCTGGAGGTGCCAGATGGAAAGACATATTTCTGCCATGGGGACCAGATTAGTTGAAATGTATCTTGAAGGGGGGCCTCAGAGAGTGGGTTTTAACCCCTTCCTGCCCTATGAAGTGCTGTTGCATTGAAAAACTATGCAGTCCATCTTCGAATGCAGCGTCACAAAAACAAATTATTTTGTAAAAAATAAAACTATATAAATTTGGTATCGCCATAATCGTAACGACCTGCAGAATCAAGTTATGATGCAATTCATGCCGCCCGATGAACACTAAAATCAAAACAGAAATGGCGGAATTACAGGTTTGTTTTCAATTTACCCCACAATATGTAGGTTTTTTTACATTTTTTTAATACATTATATGGTACATTAGGCCGCAGGGTAAATTCCACGTAAACAGCGCCATTCATCGGTTAACTGTTTAAATGATACCAGTTCAAGTGACCTTTATCGAAAAACACTATAAGACATTTTTTCCCAATTAACCTTTTAATTGGGCCTAGCATGTGTGATACTGTCTGCTAAGCCGTTGTATCTAAGAATATTTACGCCCCGAAATACGCCTGAAAACACAGCGTGTGAAAATACCCTTAAAGATACACTGTCTCAGATATATATATATATCTTTTTTTTTTTTTAGGGGGTGGGCAAAACATGTCTTGTGGCACAAGACAGTCTGATTGGACAGTCTGATTAGTGGGGGAGATACGGGGTCAGGCTTAGGCCTTTTGTTACACACTCAATGTAAAATTGTACACTAGCTCGAAGCTGGCGTTGATTTCTGCTTTACATTACGCCCGTTACTGGCGTAAATTATAGTAAAATTGTCGCCCCTTTCCGCAAAGCACCACACACTTTTCTAAAAAGTGCCAAAGGCAGCGTAAACTGACCAAAAACTTTCCCGCAAATTGCTACTTTTGGGACTTTTCTATGCCAGATAAGCGGCTTAGCAAAGTTAATAAATACTCCTCTAAGGCTACAGACAGTAATACAATATTTGAATGCAAGGATGCGTACACTCAGTGTCTGACTGAGGTACCTTGGACCCACCAAAGGATAATAATTCTTGGGGGTCTACACTTCAACTATATAGAAATAATGGGAACACTCTTAATTGTGTACTAAAAACTTGTGTTGTAAAACAAAGACCAATATTCCCACCATATTGTGACAGATATCAGTCCTGCACAGGCATTCTGCAGACCATATACAGTAAGTGAATACAGTGTAGTGAAATTCAGTGACTCACAGGTGACATCTTCTCAGATTGGAGTCGTTCATATTCTCTTGTCTTCCTCATCCGGCCGAGAAAGCCATGTTAACTTCCAGTCTTCTTCATCTCCAATGCCCAAGCGCGAACCACAAGATACGTCATGAAAGTGTTGATGTAACCTGTATACCACGTTCACGTGACCCAATGTGCCATGTCACAGCGTATTCAAATCATGGATGCGTTCAGTCTACATGACTTCCGCCCGTCACGGTGCGCATACCTTAAATCAAAATTTCGACATATAACTAACTCTAAACCTCATAAGCTAATTTTCTTTAGCTATTATACTAGGATGTACAATTCTATATTAAAATATTATCATATTAGTCATGTGTCCTAGTATACCCACATCCAGCGATGGGTGGGATGGGTGAAACATAAAATAATTTTCCATGAGTTTTGGACTGCAATGTGCTGCTGATCTCTCCTTTTGGTGGTAATATACAGGGAATATGGGGGTTATATAAGGGACTCCCATCATCCCTGTATATATCAGCCATCATCCCCATATATAACCACCATTATCCGTGTATGTACCAGCCCACCATTATCTCGGTATAAAATCTCCATCACCCCTGTATATACCATTAGGGCGGGCACTGTCAGGGTGCTGTGGTGTGCGGGCATTGTGGCTAAACAAGAAGTAAATGGGGTGGGCAATGAGGACACCGTGGACCAATAGGATGCCTGAAACGCCGGTATATGGGAGAAGTCCAGCAGAATCTGAAAATATGCCTCCTGATTGCTTAATGGCTATGTAGACCTCTGCACTGTTTTTTTAAAATTGCCTTGTATGTATTTTGCTAAATAAATCACATTTCTAATTAGTCTACCATTTGTCTTCTGTACCTGCAGTGTATTTCAGTTTATGGCCAGCTGCTGTATTCAGTTATCTCTCTAAGGCCCTGTTCACACCTGCGTTGGTGTGTTTCGTTGTTCTGCTCCGTCAGTGGTGCAGAACAAAGGAATAACGGAAGCAACGGTTCCGTCGCACAACGGACACCGCCACCTGCCGACAGAACCCATTGACTTTAGGGGTTCCATTGGCTTTCCGTCAGGCGGGGGGCCGTGATTTTACCAGAGACAATAGTGCAGATGTGAACGAGGCCTTATCCGTCAGTCATCACCCTAATGGCAAATTGACAAGCTCCTCCTTTGCAGGCTCATGAACAAGCATTTACTGTGGAATCTGCGAATGTGCATGGCCCTATTTACTGCATACCTCCTAACCGTCCCGGATACAGCAGGACAGTCCAGGATTCCGGGCGGTGTTACGCTGTCCCAAGCGGCCGGTGGTATGTCTTGGTGTCAAGTGTATCTGCGTCCTCAGGATGCAGATACAGTTGAATCCAATGCTAATGTAAGGGATCGTCAGCTCCCTGCTTCTGTATTAGTACCACTCGCCGAGGAGTTCCCGGGCACAGCGCTACTTTAAGTGCGGAGCCCCTTGTCTCACTATCCATGTATGTACATTGACGTCGGGGACTACTCCTGGAGCGGAATCCACTGCCTTTGCATTGCCGATGGTCTGGCCGGGGATTCCGCTCCTAGGCGGAACCCCTGATGTCACTGTCCATATATGTACAATTACATCAAGGGCTCCTCCTGGAGTGCAATCACTGGCCACAGAGCGGCCGACGCTCTGGACCGGGATTCTGCTCCTATAGGGAATGCCTTACGTCACTGTCCAAATATGGACAGTGACGGCAGGGGCTCCTCCTGGAGTGGAATCCCTGTGGGGGCTGGCACCATCTACATGGGCACTGTGTGTGACACTATCTATATGGGCACTGGCGCTTTATATGTGCGCACTGGTACTAGGGGTAGCTAAGGGGGCATTAAACTGTATGGGGGCAGCTATTTGTCATTATACTGTGTGGGGGGTCGTATGGGAATATAATTTATTCATTGTTCCACTTTATTTATATATTCTTTGTACATAGGTACAATACTCTGTACACTGGTTGTATATATATTTATATAACACTTTTTTATTATTCCACACAACTTTCACATCTTTATTTATTTATTAATTTATTCACTTTTCTTCGGTCCTCTTCCTTTATTTAATTATTTACATTTTGTATCATCCTTATTTATTATGGACCATCTTTCATGTCACATCACATATACTTGTGTTTTCTTCTTATAATTTTACTTTATTGTTCGTTTCCTTTTCTTTTTCCTCTTTTTTGTTTTGTTTCTTCCTCTTTTTGTTTCTTGCCAATCTACCTGCACATAGATCGCAGTTGAATCCCCTACAAATAATGTTTTATCATTTTTAAGTTTCCCCAATGTACTTACATATCTTCACCGCCAATGTCATCAGTGTCTCCAAATTTGCATCTCCGCTCTGAGTACTATCTGGGAGGAGGAGGTGTGCACAGGCGGGGGGTGGGGGAGTGGCTCACTCACTCTCGGCCGAGTCTCTGATCCTGGTTGGACGTGGGCGGCGCTGTCAGACAGCGTCCGCGCACTTCCGCCTGGATGACTCGGTACCGGAAGTGGGGAGTAGCCATCTTGCTACCCCCGGCCTGTCACCGAGTACCTCCGACATTACCCACTGCCACCAATTACAGTCTAATTATGCCCATATTTAACCCCTTCAGGACTGAGCCTGTTTTGGCCTTCAGGACGAAGCCGATTTTTCAAATCTGACATGTGTCCCTTTATGTGGTGATAACTCCGGAATGCTTTTGCCTATCCAAGTGATTCTGAGATTGTTTTCTCGTGACATATTGTACTTTATGTTAGGGAAAAAATTTGGTCGATAAATTCAACATTTATTTGTAAAAAACACCAAGATTTGAAGAAAATGTGCAAAAATTTGCATTTTTCTAAATTTAAATGTATCTGCTTGTAAAACAGATAGTAATACCACACAAAATAGTCACTAGTTAACATCCCCCATATGTCTACTTTAGTTTGGCATCATTTTTTGAACATTCTTTTATTTTTCTAGGACGTTACAAGACTTAGAACTTTAGCAGCGATTTCTCATATTTTCAAGAAAATTTCAAAAGGCGATTTTTACAAGGACCAGTTCAGTTCTGAAGTGGCTTTTAGGGCCTTATATATTAGAAAGTCCCCATAAATCACCCCATTTTGAAAACTGCACCCCTCAAAGTATTCAAAACAGCATTCAGAAAGTGTTTTAACCCTTTAGACGTTTCACAGGATTTAAAGCAAAGTAGAGGTGAAAGTTACAAATTTCATTTTGTTTTTTACAAAATTCATTTGTAATAAAAAAAATTCTATACCACAGAAGGTTTTACTGAGAAATGGAACTTATTATTTATTGCCCAGATTCTGCAGTTTTTAGAAATATCCCACATGTGGCCCTAGTGCGCTAATTTACTGAAATACAGGCCTCAGAAGCAAAGAAGCACCTAGTGGATTTTGGGGCCTCCTTTTTTTTAGCATATATTTTAGGTACCATGTCAGGTTTGAAGAGGTCTTGTGGGGCCAAAACAATAAAAAACCCCAAAAGTGACCTCATTTTGGAAACTACACCCCTCAAGGAATTTATCTATGGGTATAGTTAGCATTTTGAACCCACAGTTTTTTTGCTAAATTTATTTGAATTAGTATGTGAAGATGAAAATCTACTTTTTTTCTGAAAAAACGTAGAAATTTTGAATTTTTTCAAGGAATAAAAGAGAAAAAACACCCCAACATATGTAAAGCAATTTCTCCCGATTACAGCAATACCCCATATGTGGTAATAAACTGCTGTTTGGACCCACAGCAGGACTCAGAAGGGAAGGAGCACCATTTGGATTTTGAAATTCTGATTTTGCTGGATTAGTTTTCAGTGCCGTGTCGCGTTTGAAATGCACTGGAGGGAACAAAATAGTGGAAACCCCCGGAAAGTGACCCCATTTTGGAAACTACACTCATCAAGGAATTTTTCTAGGGGTAAAGTTAGCATTTTGACCCCACAGTTGTTTTGCTGAATTCATTGGAATTATTCTGTAAAGGTCAAAATCTACTTTTTTTCTGAAAAAAGGTAGCCATTTTTAATTTTTACAAGGAATAAAGGAGAAAAAGCACCCCAACATTTGTAAAACAATTTCTCCCGATTACGGAAATATGCCATATGTGGTAATAAACTGCTGTTTGGACCCACAGCAAGGCTTGGAAGGGAAGGAGAACTATTTGGCTTTTGGAGCTCAAATTTAGCTGAAATGGTTTTTGGGTGCCATGTCGCATTTGCAAAGCCCCTGAGAGGCCAAACAGTGGAAACCCCCCAAAAGTGGAAATTACACCACTTAAAGAATCTATCTAGGGATATAGTGGGCATTTAGGCCCCACACGTCTTTTGCAGGATTTATTAGAATTAGGCCGTGAAAATGAATATCAACTTTTCTTCCACTAAAATGTTGCATTTTTTCAATTTCACAAAGGATAAAGGAGAAAATGCTGCCCAACATTTGTAAAGCAATTTCTCCCGAGAACGGCAATACCCCACGTGTGGTCATAAATGGTTTTTCATTAGAAAGTAATTAACCCTTTCTGGACTGATCCATTTTTTTCTTTTCCTTTTTAGTTTTTTCCTTCCCGTGTTCCAAGAGCCACAACTTTTTTATTTTTCAGTCAATAGAGCGGTATGAGGGCTTATTTATTGAGGGACAAGCGGTCGTTTTTATTGGTACCATTTTTTGGTACATACAACTTTTTGAGCACTTTTTATTACATTTTTAGGTAGAGCCAAGGTTACCAAAAAACAGTGATTTTGCCGTTTTAAATGCTTTATTTTTCACGTGAGACGCTCCATACATCACCCTCCACACTAAAACATGCTATGTCGTGGTGCGTGAAGGGGTTAATGTGCAGCGGATGGTGCAGAGTGAAAATTACAATTTTCCACTCATATGCCATTTTAGTGCACTACATGTTATGCCCAGTTTGTGCCACTGAAGACGAATACCTCAAAATATTAAGCGGGTTCTCCTGGGTATGGCGATGCCATATCTATGGGCGTAAACTGGTGTTTAGGCACGCTGCAGGGCTCAGAAGGGAGGGAGCGGCATTTGGCTTTTGGGGCGCAGATGTAGCTTGGTAGTAGTTCTGTTTGGGGTTTTACTGGTGTTTCAGTTTATAATGTGGGGGCATATGTAAGCTGTGCGGAGTACATCAGGGTACATGTTATCTGTGCGGGGTACATCAGGGTATAATAAGAGGGTATAATAATGCAGTAAATAAATAATAATCGGCAGATATGGGGCCGGTGTCGCACTGATAAAAGGCGCCCGATCTTATCTGCTTTTGGAACACTCTGCACATTTTGCATCGCCATATTCTGAGAGCCAGAACGTTTTTTTTTTCCACCGGAGCTGTGTGAGGGTTTATTCTTTGCGGGACAATCTGTAGTTTTCATTGGTACCATTTTGGGGTACCAGAAATTTTGTTGATCACGTTTTATTAAATTTTTTGGCAAGCAAGGTGACCAAAAACCATCAATTCTGAAACTGTTTTTTATTCTTTTTTTTTATGGGGTTCACCCTGGGCTATAAATTACCATTATATTTTATTCTGCGGGTCGGTGCGATTACGGCGATGCCATATGTATATAACTTTTTGATGTTTTGCAGCGTTTGTGCAATAAAATCACTTATTTATAAAAATAAATTATTTTCTGTGTCACCATATTCTGAGAGCGATAACTTTTTTATTTTTCAGTCAAAAATGCGGTGTAAGGGCTTGTTTTTTGCGGGACGGGTTGTAGTTTGTATTGGTACCATTTTGGCGTACATGCGACTTTTTGATCACTTTTTATTGTAGATTTTGGGAGGGGTGGTAACCAAAAAATTGTGATTCGGGCACTGTTTTTCGTTTATTTTTTTTGCGGTGTTCACCGTGCGGGAAAAATATTATTACAGTTTTATAGTCGGGGTCGTTACGAACGCGGTGATACCAAATATGTGTACTTTTTTTATCGTGTTAATTTTTTTCCTAAAATAAAAGACTTATTATAGGAAAAAAAGCATTCTTTGTTTATGTCACTTCTAACTTTTATTTTTACACTTTTTCAAAACATTTTTATTATCTTTTTTTTACTTTTTTTACTTGTCCCACTAGGGGACACTTAGACTTGCAGCTCTGATCGCTGCTGGAACACATTACACTACACACGTAGTGTAATGTGTTCTAACTGTCATTGTGACGTAACTGTCACACTGACAGGAAGCATCGGAGGACCGGCCGGAGGCTGATCCTCCGAGGCTTCCATACATGGCAACCCGGAGGTCATTGTCTGGCCTCTGGTTGCCGTGAGAAGGATCGCCAGCCCCCGCAAATACATGTGGGGGGCTGCCGATCCGCTGTAAACCTCTTCAATGTGGTGATCGCAATCGACCACCGCATCGAAGGGGTTAATTGCCGATTTCAGCGGCGACAGGCCGCTGATCGGCAACAGGGAGAGCAGGGCTGACACCCTGCACAGTTAACCGCCGCTGCGGTGTAGCGCCGCGCGGCGGTTAACTGTCAAAGCACTGACGTTAGTGAACGTCAAGGTGCGCGAAGTTACTGCACACATTGACGTTCATTAACGTCAAGGTGCGGGAAGGGGTTAAGGGAGGGTCCCGCCGGGAAGACGCCATCCCCGGACGAAGGCATCAGCCGAAACGCGCGTCGGGTCTGGCGTCTCCCCCATGTTGGCTTTATGAATCCGGGTACGTAACACTACTTTCTTCCTATGCATCTGGCTATCTGCTGGTATTATGACTCAGATCTTCGACTCTCACCTATATTTGCTTTAGTGTTGCCAATCACACTCATGACTTACATTCTTCAACATTTGTAAACTGTATACCTTATATATAAATGATTTCATCCATGTGTATTGGCCACATATATATTTATAACCTCTATATAACAGGCAAATAGTGGTTTTAACCTGAGGATCTGCACCACCTGCACCACCTATTCATGATATGTTACATATAGCCATATGCATTTAAAGACTGTTTGATATACAACAGTACTGATCCCGGGTCTTGTTACTCATTTGTGACATTGTGTTACCATTAATATTTATACACAACATGGGCTGACGCCAACTTACATTGTATGACTCATTTTTTAAATTGTCCTGTTTCTTGAATTTGTTAATAAAGAATCTTTTCTATTGCAATATCTTGTGTGTACTTGACCTCTTTTCTCTATAGGTTTCGTGGGAATATAATACTGAGTGGGCTGAACCGGGTATGTGTGGGCGGAGATTACTTAGATTAGATACTTGAAAGTTGGTAGGTATGTTTACTGGTGTGTGCTGGGGCAGAGCGAGTGTGACTACTCCAAATTTGCAGCATAAGGCAATGAGGTTACTTTACCACATGCCAATGCTGCAATTTTGGGAATTGCTCCCTCTAGTGACCAGCAAATTGAAATGTTATAAATTAGAATCTAATTTATAATATTTCCTGACTTGTGAAAAAATTAAAAAAATTAAAACAATGTGTAATCATTTATATACAATCTGTTTTACTGAAAAAAATAAATAAAATTCTAGCGACACATTCCCTTTAATACTGCCGTTTCATACAGCAGTCCTATTAATCAGTTTGCTGGAGTAAGTAAGATGCAACACATTTATTAACATGCGAATGACTCTTAATAAATTTAGTATGGACTCTCTCTCAGAAAAATGCAGTGGACAGTCCGCAATCCAATGAGGGTGTGGATGGTAATTCTTATCCTTGTAGTTCCACCAAGCTCCTTATCGTCTCTCTCCACATTCAAAGAACTCCTGGTAGGAAAAGGATCTTATGTCTCTAATAGATGGAAAAAGGAAGACACATAGTGCAACACCCTCTGCAAAAAGATGGCTCCACGCCAAGTTTAATCCATACTCACAGAAGTAACAAGAAATAAAAGCATCAAGGTAAGTAAAAATCTTTACAATTTCTAGGCGGCACGCCAAACACTCTCGCCCGACCCTGGGTTTCGCCCTTCCGGCTTCCTCTGGGGCATGTGTGACGTGTCTAATTAACAGGTTTATATAGCCGGATATCATTTAAATTTACATAAATTTACATACATAAAAAATGGTTAAAAAAACATCCACAATGATCTCTGCAATATATAGAGATAATCTGATCTTACCATCATAATCGTATACATATATATACACTTTTATTATTTTTATATAAATGCCTAATCTCTTTAAAAAGTAAAAAAATATATAGAATATATTATGCTAAACAAGCCTATTTGCCACCTTTATAGTTGGTTAGATTCCACATATCATCCCATATCCATTATATTGATTTTCATTTATATTTTATCAGTTGTTTTATTTTTTCTCTCTCTATTTTTCCACTTAGGGCATGTTCACACGTGGCGGAATTTCACTTAAATTCCGCTGCGGACACTCCGCAGCGTTAATCCGCAGCGGAGCCGTTTGTCCATTGACTTCCACTTTAATTTAGCAGTGTTCGTTTAGACGATGCGTCAAATTCCGCTGCGGAGCATAGGCTGCGGAGCGGAATTTGGTGTCCGCAGCATGCTCTGTCTGTTGCGGAGCAGTGGCGGACTCATGGCGGAATTTCTCCATTGACTTCAATGGAGATTCTAATTTCCGCAATGAAGTCCGCAGCTGTCATGCACATGTTATGTGTGCTGCGGATGCGTCTTGCTTTTTTAACTTGACATTTCTTCATTCTGGCTGGACCTATGTATTTCTAGGTCTACAGCCAGACTGAGGAAGTCAATGGGGCTCCCATAATGACGGGAGCGTTGCTAGGAGACGTCTGTAAATAGTCACTGTCCAGGGTGCTGAAAGAGTTAAGTGATCGGCAGTAACTATTTCTGCCCCCTGGACAGTGACTACCGATCCCAATATACAGCAACCTGTAAAAAAATATAAGTTCATACTTACCGAGAACTCCCTGCTTCTGTCTCCAGTCCGGCTTCCCAGGATGACGTTTCAGTCTAAGTGACGGCTGCAGCCAATCACAGGCCAAGCACAGGCTGCAGCGGTCACATGGACTGCCGCGTCATCCAGGGAGGTCGGGCTGGATGCCGAAGGAGGGACGCGTCACCAAGACAACGGCCGGTAAGTATGAATTTCTTTGACTTTCACAAGGGAAAGTGCTGTCCCTTCTCTCTATCCTGCACTGATAGGGAGAAGGGAAGCACTTTTACCGCAGTCCGCAGCAGCTAGTCCGCATCAATTTACTGCACATTTTGTGCAGATCCGCAGCAGAATCTGCAACGCAGATTCTGTGCGGCATTGATGCGGACAGTTGCGGAGGAAATCCGCCACGTGTGAACATGCCCTTAGTCTGAACTGTGGCCAATCTCTAAAGCTTCCAGAGCTTCAGTGAGCTGCAGCTAATCAGAACAATTGAGTTCTGCTGAGACAAGATCCCTTGGTCAAAATGCTATGTGTGAACAAGTCTCTTACTAATACTATACATAGGGCATTTTTTGCATAATTGTTTTCATAACATGGAACTACCAATATGGACCAGAATATCTATCAGATGATATCTCACCAATATTAACCCCTTAGTGACCAGCCCATTTTAGGCCCTAATGACCAAGCTATTTTATTCGTTTTTCTATAGTCGCATTCAAAGAGCTATAACGTTTTTATTTTTTCGTCTACATAGCTGTATGAGGACTTGTTTTTTGCAGGATTAGTTGTGCTTTTTAATAGCACCATTTTTGGGTACATATAATTTTTATATTACCTTTTATTAACCTTTTTGTGGGGGATTATAAAAAAAAACTGAAATTCCGCCATTGTTCTATGCGTTTTTAAATTGACGCCGTTCACTATGCGACGTAAATAACATGTTACCTTTATACTATGGGTCGGTACGATTACGGCGATACCACATATGTGGAGGTTTTTTTATGTTTTACGACTTTTGCACAATAAAAACACTTTTGAACTAAAATTATTTGTTTTTGCATCGTCGCTTTCCAAGAGCCGTAATTTTTTTATTTTTCCATCAATGTAGTGATTTTCTGGGCTTGTTTTCTGCGGGACAAGACGTAGTTTTGAATGGTACTGTTTTGGGGTGCATGGGACTTAGGCCTCATGCACACGACCGTAGCCCGACCGTAGCCGTGTGCACGGCCGTGATTTTCGGGTCGGCCGGCTGCGGACTGTCAGCGGACTGTCAGCCGCAAGCCGCCCGCACATGCACATGGCCGCGGCCATTGTTTTCAATGAGCCCGGACCGCAACTCCGGACCGTAATAAGACATGGCCGTACTCACTGGCGTAGCTATAGGGGTCGCAGCGGTCGCAATTGCGACCGGGCCCCGAAGCCAGGGGGGCCCACGGCCCCCCGCACCACATCAATAAAAAGTTACTATAGTAACTCGGGCCGCGGGCCCCTGTTACTATAGTAACATACTTTACTTACCTTCCTGGTTCCGGATCGCAGCGGAGGTCCTGACGTCAGGCGCTGTGCGCAGCGCATGACGTCACAGCGCTATGCCGCCGCGCACAGCATCGAGACTACAGAACTACCGCCGCGGCCGAAGAGGAAGGTAAGGTTAGCCCTGACTGGCGGGGTCTGACTCCCGGGACCCGCCAATCAGCTGTTTTGAAGGGGCCGCAGCACTCATACGAGAGCTGCTCCCCTTCATTCCTGTCACTTCATTCCGGTCACACTGTGAATCCGTGTCGGCGATTCACAGTGTGAGCGAGTAGTGAAATGAAGGGGAAGCAGCTCTCGTACGAGTGCTGCGGCCCATTCAAAACAGCTGATTTGCGGGTCCCGGGCGACACATCAGCTATTGATGGCCTATCCTGTGGATAGGCCATCAATGTTTAGGGACTGCACAACCCCTAAGCCTACGATGTATCAGGCTTAGGGGGCCCATGAGACAGGATCACAGATTGTGTGATCCTGTCTGCTGGGCCCTGTATCTAAGCCAATCACATGGTAGGCTTAGATACATGGCCCATGCGTGATCCTGTCTGCTGGGCCCTGTATCTAAGCCAATCACATGGTAGGCTTAGATACATGGCCCATGCGTGATCCTGTCTGCTGGGCCCTGTATCTAAGCCTACCACACTGTAGGTTTAGATACAGGGCCCCAGCACACAGTAATCTTATACTGTATAAGATTACTGTCTGCTGGACCCTGTATCTAAGCCTACCTTGTGGTAGGCTTAGATACAGGGTCCCACAGACAGTATCACACATGGGCCCTGTATCTAAGCCTTAGGGTATGTGCACAGACACTAATTACGTCCGTAATTGACGGACGTATTTCGGCCGCAAGTACCGGACCGAACACAGTGCAGGGAGCCGGGCTCCTAGCATTATAGTTATGTACGATGCTAGGAGTCCCTGGCTCGCTGCAGGACAACTGTCCCATACTGTAATCATGTTTTCAGTACGGGACAGTTGTCCGGCAGCGAGGCAGGGACTCCTAGCGTCGTACATAAGTGTGTGTGCACATACCCTAACACATGTGTTACTAATCGTTTTTCTTGTGTGTTTTCTTACAGGTTCGGTCGTTGGACTACGTCGGATTCCAGGACTACTTCGATGACAGCTTTTTTTTTTATTAATAAAATGGTTAATGAGGGTTGTGTGGGTTTTTTTTTTTATTTCAATAAAATATTTTTTCTATGTCTTTGTGTTTTTTTTTTAAACTATACTACTACCGCCTTAGTAATGGCCGCCGGCTGATTAACAGCATCCATTGCTAAGGCGGGGCTTAGTGTTAGCCGATGCAGAGGCGAACACTAACCCCCTTTATTACCCCGGTACCCACCGCCACCAGGGGTGCTGGGAAGAGCCGGGTACGATCCAGTACCCGACCATCTGTAGTGATGGTCGGCCACTGGGGTGGCCGCAGGCTGGTATTATCAGGAGGGGAAAGGCCAGATACAGTGGCCCTTCCCACCCTGGTAATGCTGCCTGCTGCTGCTTTATTGTATCTCGCTGGTTATGAAAATGGGGGGGACCCCACGTCATTAAAAAAAAAAATAATAATAATTGGAAAGAACGATGTGGGGTCCCCCCCAATTTTCATAACCAGCCAGATACAACACAGCAGCAGCAGGCAGCATTACCAGGGTGGGAAGGGCCACTGTTTTTGGCCTTCCCCAGCCTAATACTACCAGCCTGCGGCCACCCCGGTGCCTGCCCGTCACTACAGATGGTCGGGTACTGGTTCGTACCTGGCTCTTCCCAGTACTCCTGGTGGCGGTGGGTACCGGGGTAATAATGGGGGTTAGTGTAGCCTCTGCACCGGCTAACATTAAGCCTCGCCTTAGTAATGGAGGTTGTCAATCAGCCGGCGGCCATTACTAAGGTGGTGATAATAAAGTTTAAAAAGATACAAGCACATAGAAAAAATATTTTATTGAAATAAAAAAACAACCCTAATTAACCATTTTATTGAGAATAAAAAAAACGCCGTCATTGAAGTCCTCGAATCCGAAGTCCAACAACCGAACCTGTAAAAAACACAAACACACAAAAATAATCAGTAACACATAAAGAAGCAAAATTATTATTCTTCACTATCCTGGGTCCAGCGCTGGAGATGCAATGTCAGCGAGCTGGGCCCTGTATCTAATCCAATCATGTGTGATACTGTCTGCTGAGCTGTGTATCTAATCCAATCATGTGTGATACTGTCTGCTGAGCTGTGTATCTAATCCTATCATGTGTGATACAGTCTGCTGAGCTGTGTATCTGATCCTATCATGTGTGATACTGTCTGCTGAGCTGTGTATCTAATCCAATCATGTATGATACTGTCTGCTGGGCCCTATATCTAATCCGATCATGTGTGATACTGTCTGCTGAGCCACTGTATCTAATCCTATCATGTGTGATACTGTCTGCTCAGCCACTGTATCTAATCCTATCCATAGTTTATAGGGTCGTAGTGCTATAGATATGCTATGCTGTCTATGTATTAGGGCTATTTCCCTGACATTTTAAGCCCTGAGGGTATGTTCACACGGCAGCGTCTGTTACGGCTGAAATTACGGTGCTGTTTTCAGGAGAAAACAGCACCGTAATTTCAGCCGTAATGGCAAGTGCAGGCGTCTTTTGCTGCGTCCATTACGGAAGTAATTGAAGCTGGTTTTCCATGGAGTCCATGGAAAACGGCTCCATTTACGTCTGAAGAAGTGACAGGCACTTTTTTACGCGCCGCCTTTTGACAGCGACGCGTAAAAAAAAATGACCGTCGGCACAGAACATCGTAAGACCCATTCAAATGAATGGGCAGATGTTTGCCGACGCTTTTGAGCCGCATTTTCGGACGTAATTCAATGCTAAAACGCCCGAATTACGTCCGTAAATAGTGTGTGTGAACCCAGCCTTAGTGACGCCCCTGGCTGCTAGTGCTGCATTGTTGGGTCACTTAGGAGACCCAGCGATGCAGCTGAAAGCTGCGGACCGTCGGCCATGAGAAGTTTGCGGGGGGGGGGGGGCCCAGTAAGAATTTTTGCATCGGGGCCCATGAGCCTCTAGCTACGCCCCTGGCCGTACTTTCTGCGGTCCGGGCTCCCGGGCCGTGCACGGACCGCAAAAACTACGGTCGTGTGCACGGCCCCATAGAAAAGAATGGGGCCGCAATTCTCCCGTGGATTTTCGGGGGAATTGCGGACGCAAAAACACGGTCGTGTGCATGAGGCCTTATTGATTCATTTTTATTATGACTTTTTTGGGGGGCAATGGAAAAAAATTGCAATTTCGCCATGGTTTTTTGCGTTTTTTTTTTACGGTGTTCACTTTGCGATTTAAATTACATATTAACTTTATTAATGGAGTCATTACGGTCGCGGCGATACCACATATGTGTACTTTTTTTTTTTTTTTACACTTTTACTAAATAAAACCACTTTTTATGGAAAAAAATGGTTTTATTTATTTTTTTACTGTACTTTTTATTAATAATCTTTATTTCACTTTTATGACTGATTTTATTAGTCCCACTAGGGGACTTTACTGTGCGATGTTCCGATCGCTGCTATAATGCTCTGGTATACTTCGTATACCAGAGCATTATTGCCTGTCAGTGTAAATCTGACAGGCAATCTGTTAGGACGTGCCTCCGGCGCGTCCTAACAGGCATATGTCCAGGGCAGACCTGGGGGCTTTTATCAGGCCCCCGGCTGCCATGACACCCCATCGGAGACCCGCGATTGCATTCGCGGGCCGCCGATGGGTGACAGAGGGAGCGCACTCCCTCTGTAAACAAAGTTAAATGCCGCGGTTGCTATTGACGGCAGCATTTAACGGGTTAAACGGCCGCGATCTAAGTAAACTTCGATCGCGGGCGTTGGAGCAGGAGCCCAGCTGTCATCAGACAGCAGAGCCCCGGCTCCTGCCTGCACGGGAGACCCGTGCAGGACTTAGACAGACTAGGCTGACGTGAAAAGGCGTCAGCCTAGCCTAAAGCCCAGTAGTGACCGACGTAAAAAGGCATATTAGTGGTCACTAAGGGGTTAATAAGTACTTGTATAAACAATGCCTTTTCTGATGTTATTACAGTGTTTATAAAACTATGAGTAATTTTATCCTTTATATTACTCATAGTTTTATAAAAGCTCCTACAAAACCAATTATTGCGACAAAAGGATTTTTTTCCTGTAACAAGTGTAAAGCTTGTAAAGAAGTGGGGTATAATAAAAGAAAGGGGAATGTTACCTTTTTTATGGATGCCGAAAATAAAAGAAAATATGAGATCAAACATTTTACAACGTGTAATACTAAAGGGGTTATATACTTATTGCAGTGTCCCTGTGAGCAGTTATATGTGGGACGTACAGCCCGCAAATTGAAAACTCGAATAGCAGAACACTGTAATAACATCAGAAAAGGCAAGATGGACCATAGTGTGTCAGCACACTATTGTAAATTCCACCATAAGGGGGGATTCACACGAGCGTGTATTCGGTCCGTGCGGGCCGCGTGGTTTTCACGCGCCACGCATAGACCAATACAAGTCTATGGGGCAGTACAGACAGTCCGTGCTTTTTGCGCAGCGTTTTTTCGCTGCGTACAAAACGCGACAGGTTCAATAACACTGCGTATTTCGCGCATCACGCACCCATTGAAGTCAATGGGTGCATGAAAACCACGCAGGTTGCATGGAAGCACTTCCGTGCGAACCGACTGAAACAGCGCACCAGCTGTCAAAAGGATGAATGTAAACAGAAAAGCACCACGTGCTTTTCTGTTTCCGAACATCCGAACGGAGTGTCTTTGCGATGAGCGAAGCCGGACAAGCGAACCGAACTTCACCGAGTTCGGCCGAACTCGTTTTGGCCGAACCCGGCAAAAAAATTATCGGTACGCGACGTCAGGAGATAGTCACTGTCCATGGTGCTGAAAGAGTTAAACTGTTTCAGCACCATGGACAGTGACTTCCGATCCCAATATACATGAACCTGTAGGAAAAAAAACGAAGTTCTGACTTACCGATAACTCCCGGCTTCTTCCTCCAGTCTGACCTCCCGGGATGACAATTCAGTCCAAGTGACAGCTCCAGCCAATCACAGGCCAAGCACAGGCTGCAGCGGTCACATGGACTGGCGCGTCATCCAGGGAGGTGGGGCCCGATGTCACCAAGGACGCGTCACCAAGGACGCGTCACCAAGGCAACGGCCGGGAAGTTCTCGATAAGTACGAACTTTTTCTTTTTTTTCAACAGGTTTTTCGATATTGTGTTCGGCATTCACTGTCGAGGGTGCTGAAAGAGTTAGCTCTTTCAGCACCTTGGACAGTGACGGGCGTCGACTAGCCTCATCTCTATGATGGCGGCTGCGCGAAAATCACGCAGCCGCGCATCAGACACGGATGACACACGCAGCTGTCAAATGGTTTTTGCGCGCGCAAAACGCTGCGTTGTTTGCGCGCGCAAAAACGCAACGTCCGTCTGTATCTGCCCTAAAGATCCCAAGGACACTAAATTCTTTGCTATTGAGACAATTGATAATCATTCGAGGGGGAGGATTTTATTAAAAAAATGAGCAAGCAAGAAAGTTTTTGGATCTATCAATTAAAAACGCTTCAGCCCTTAGGACTCAATTCAGACTTCGAATTGAAGTGTTTTTTATAAAAATGTTATTTTTTTTTTGTTTATACAAGTACTTATTAATATTGGTGAGATATCATCTGATAGATATTCTGGTCCATATTGGTAGTTCCATGTTATGAAAACAATTATGCAAAAAAATGCCCTATGTATAGTATTAGTAAGAGACTTGTTCACACATAGCATTTTGACCAAGGGATCTTGTCTCAGCAGCACTCAATTGTTCTGATTAGCTGCAGCTCACTGAAGCTCTGGAAGCTTTAGGGTATGTTCACACGGCCTATTTACGGACGTAATTCGGGGCAAAAACGCCCGAATTAAAATAGCGCCTCAATAGCGCTGACAAACATCTTCCCATTGAAAGCAATGGGCAGACGTTTATCTGTTCACACGAGGCGTAATTTACGCGCCGCTGTCAAAAGACGGCGCGTAAATAGACGCCCGCGTCAAAGAAGTGACCTGTCACTTCTTTGGCCGTAATTAGAGCCGTTATTCATTGACTCCAATGAATAGCAACGCTAATTACGCCCGTAATTGACGCGGCGTTCAAGCGCCTGCACATGCCGTTACGGCTGAAATTACGGGGATGTTTTCAGGCTGAAACATCCCCGTAATTTCAGCCGTTACGGACGCCCTCGTGTGAACATACCCTTAGGCTGGGTTCACACGACCTATTTTCAGAAGTAAACGAGGCGTATTATGCCTCGTTTTACGTCTGAAAATAGGGCTCCAATACGTCGGCAAACATCTGCCCATTCATTTGAATGGGTTTGCCGATGTACTGTGCAGACGACCTGTTATTTACGCGTCGTCGTTTGACAGCTGTCAAACGACGACGTGTAAAAATACAGCCTCGTCAAAAGAAGTGCAGGACACGTTTCTTTGGACGTTTTTGGAGCTGTTTTCTCATAGACTCCAATGAAAACAGCTCCAAAAACGGACGTAAAAAACGGCGCGAAAACGGCGCGAAAAACGCCGCGAAAAATGCGAGTTGGTCAAAAAACGTCTGAAAAGCAGGGTCTGTTTTCCCTTGAAAACAGCTCTGGATTTTCAGACGTTTTTGGTCACTACGTGTGCACATACCCTTAGAGATTGGCCACAGTTCAGACTAAGTGGAAAAATAGAGAGAGAAAAAATAAAACAACTGATAAAATATAAATGAAAATCAATATAATGGATATGGGATGATATGTGGAATCTAACCAACTATAAAGGTGGCAAATAGGCTTGTTTAGCATAATATATTCTATATATTTTTTTAACTTTTTAAAGAGATTAGGCATTTATATAAAAATAATAAAAGTGTATATATATGTATACGATTATGATGGTAAGACCAGATTATCTCTATATATTGCAGAGATCATTGTGGATGTTTTTTTAACCATTTTATATGTATGTAAATTTATGTAAATTTAAATGATATGCGGCTATATAAACCTGTTAATTAGACACGTCACACATGCCCCAGAGGAAGCCGGAAGGGCGAAACCCAGGGTCGGGCGAGAGTGTTTGGCGTGCCGCCTAGAAATGTTAAAGATTTTTACTTACCTTGATGCTTTTATTTCTTGTTACTTCTGTGAGTATGGATTAAACTTGGCGTGGAGCCATCTTTTTCAGAGGGTGTTGCACTATGTGTCTTCCTTTTTCCATCTATTAGAGACATAAGATCCTTTTCCTACCAGGAGTTCTTTGAATGTGGAGAGAGACGATAAGGAGCTTGGTGGAACTACAAGGATAAGAATTACCATCCACACCCTCATTGGATTGCGGACTGTCCACTGCATTTTTCTGGGAGAGAGTCCATACTGATTGATATTGGACTGTTACCAGTGCCGTCTGAGCGGTAAACTTCACTGTACTTTATATATGTTATTTAGGGTATTTGTTGGATCATACCCAATTTAGTTTTGCCTGCTCCGGTCTGAGAGAGATTTTGTGGGTATTTGAGCCAAGAGAAACCACCATTATATTTGACTCTTAATAAATGTGTCGTATCTTTGAGCTGCAACGCGGCCTGTCATCAGTACTTTCTACGTGCCGCGGCCTGCTGTACATTTAAAGTACATTTTTAAAATGTATTTTATTGTCTGATTGGGGGGGCATACTGTCTGATTGGGGGGAGGTATGGGTCTGGCACGGACCTTTGGCTTGTTACGCCCCACAGAGATAAATCTGGGCCGCATTATACATATAGATTTCTGCTATAATTTACATCAGTTACTGGCTTAAATTATAGTAAAATTGTTGGCCATTTCTGCTAAGCCCCGCCCATTTTTTGCCCCCAAAAATGTCAACATTTGTGCATTTTGTTAATTTTTCTACGCTAGTAAACTGTTGTAGAAAGGTTAATATATTCCCCCCAAAGGCTACAGACCGTAATACAATATCTTAATGTAAGGATGTGTACACTTCATTGTGCTGCAACGCTTGTTGTCTCCATTCTATGTCAGTGTGGGAAGTAGATGTCCGGCCTTATGATTTTGTGATAAGTGATAGACCCAGAATCCCAATCATAAAACCAAAGAATGCAAAATAAAGACACAAAACATTATAATTGGGTGTTAAATGGTCAAAACTTTTATTATATTATATGACCAAACCCAAAATGGCAAACCTCCGACTCACGAAGAGTCACCCTCCAGCACGCAGGAAAGGAAAAACCCCCTGTGGGGGAAACCTCTAGGGAAACCATGGCTGGAGGATTGCCCTTCCTCTGGACTTAGAAGGTGCCAAAATAGAATTTGTAACAGAACTTGTTCGTTTTCTCAGATTTTCAAGGAAAGACAATACAACGAACGAACGAACGAACGAACGAACGAACGAACGAACGAACGAACGAACGAACGAACGAACGAACGAACGAACGAACGAACGAACGACATAAAACACATAAATCGGCTGATCTGGTTGGCTAGGCGGATGTCTCTCTACCTGGGCACCCATTAAAATTAATGGGCGATCCACGGATGAGACGGGTCCTCCAGATGCCTCCTTGTAGCACCTGTCTCCGCTCTGGCTAATAGAGGGGGATCTCCTGCTGGAAACCCCCCTCTATTACAGACAACCCGTATGAAGAGGATGGCATCACTGTGATGAAGAAGTGGTCTGGGGTGAAGGGTTTCCCTGCTAGAACCTCCAAATTACATCAGGTCGGTATTGGTGGCGAAGTCAAGCTCAAGGTCCTCAGTCCCATCCAATATGGCGCTGAATGTGGCAGTAAAACCTTCTAATATGGAATCTTCTTTATGTCATAAACATTTGTATTTATGACATCAGCGCATTCATCATCATTACTGCAGGAGTTTATTACCACTGCCGCCTCGTTCATTGTGACGTCACCCACAGTGGTCTGAAGTGTTAACCCTTTAATGACTGCCAATGTACTTAATACAGATGCCATAAAGCTGAATAGAACATATCAGCGGCCATAAAGGAAAAGGGATAATGCAGGGAGCATCTCCGCACAAGAACTATCCATGACAAAGAGTTGTCCAGGATAAGATAACTTGTCTGCTTTCTCCACAAACCAGCACCACACCTGTCCATAGGTTGTGTGTGGTATTACAGCTCATTACCATTCACTTCAATGGAGCTTACCTGCAATACCAGATACAACCTGTGGATAGGTGTGGTGCTGTTTTTGGAAGAAAGCAGCCATATTTTTCTAATCCTGCACAGCTCCTGTTAGAAATAGTTCAAAAAAAGTGGGGGGAGAAGGAGAAGAAGGGGAGAGGGAAAGAAGGAAAACAGGGAAAAAGAGGAACTCTGAGGTAAAAGAAATCAAACTAGACTGAAAGGAGTCTGCTGGAGGTGCCAGATGGAAAGACATATTTCTGCCATGGGGACCAGATTAGTTGAAATGTATCTTGAAGGGGGGCCTCAGAGAGTGGGTTTTAGCACTTTCCTGCCCTATGAAGTGCTGTTGCATTGAAAAACTATGCAGTCCATCTTCGAATGCAGAGTCACAAAAACTAATTATTTTGTAAAAAATAAAACTATATAAATTTGGTATCGCCATAATCGTAACGACCCGCAGAATCAAGTTATCATGCAATTCATGCCGCCCGACGAACACTGTAAAATCAAAACAGAAATGGCGGAATTACAGGGTTTTTTTTCAATTCACCCCACAAAATGTAGGTTTTTTTACATTTTTTTTTTGAATACATTATATGGTACATTAGGCCGCAGGGTAAATTTCACATAAACAGCGCCATTCATCGGTTAACTGTTTAAACAATACCAGTTCAAGTGACCTTTATCGAAAAACACTATAAGCCATTTTTTCCCAATTAACCTTTTAATTGGGCCTAGCATGTGTGATACTGTCTGCTAAGCCGTTGTATCTAAGAATATTTACGCCCCGAAATATGCCTGAAAACACAGCGTGTGAATATACCTTTATAGATACGCTGTCTCAGATATATATATATTTTTTTATTTTTTTTTAGGGGGGTGGGCAAAACACATGTCTTGTGGCACAAGACAGGCTGATTAGTGGGGGAGATACGGGGTCTGGCTTAGGCCTTTTGTTACACACTCAATGTAAAATTGTACACTAGCTCGGAGCTGGCGTTGATTTCTGCTTTACATTACGCCCGTTACTGGCGTAAATGATAGTAAAATTGTCGGCCCTTTCCGCAAAGTGCCACACACTTTTTAAAAAGTGCCAAGCGCAGCATAAACTGCCCAAAAACTTTCCCGCACTTTTGGGATTTTTCTATGCCATATAAAAGGCTTAGCAAGGTTAATAAATTCTCCTCTAAGGCTACAGACAGTAATACAATATCTTAATGCAAGGATCTGTACACTCAGTGTCTGACTGAGGTACCTTGGACCCACCAAAGGAAATAATACTTGGGGGTCTATCCTTCAACTATATAGAAATAATTTGAACACTCTTAATTGTATACTAAAAACGTGTGTAGTAAAACAAAGACCAATATTTCCACCATATTGTGACAGATATCAGTCCTACACAGGCATTCTGCAGACCATATAAGTGAATACAGTGCAGGGAAATTCAGTGACTCACAGGTGACATCTTCTCCGATTGGAGTTGTCCACGTTCTCTTTTCTTCTTTATCCGGGCCAGAACGCCATGATGACTTCTTCCAGTCTTCTTCATCTCCAATGCCCAATCGCGAACCACAAGATACGTCATGAAAGTGTTGATGTAACCTAGATACCACGTGTAATGACGGGGTAGGGAGACAGACAGGTGAGCCCTAATCTACCCGCCACTCAGTCCATGCCTACTTGCACAGCCCGTCCTAGGCAACGGCGTACAACTGGGCGACGGTCCCTACGCTCAATATGTGCACGACAGACAAAAAGATGAGGGTACACAGAAGCTAAAGGAAATGGGGCAGTTGCCCACGTCAACACCGTGAGCAACAGGCATAGTGAACGAGCCGAGTCAAACTAGGAGTGTACGAGGTACCAAACGCAGAGCAGGAGCGTAGTCAGTAAAGCCAGGGTCAAAATGAAGCAAGGTCAATAATAATAGCAGGAGCAGCAGAGCCAGGAAACAGGAAAGAATCACAGGCAAAGACAAGCAGGAAATGAAGGCATAAATAGACCGAGGGCGGGAGCTAGAACCGTCTGGCCAGGCTGTGATAGGTTCTCCCACTCCTGAGCCTACCAGCCTGAGTGGTAGCAGATCGAGTCACTCTATCAGACCTGGGAGCAGGTGCAGACTGATTAACCACGGGCGTCGACACAGAACCTGTGTCTGGCAACTCCTTTACACCACGTTCCCGTGACCCAATGTGCCACGTCACAGCGTATTCAAATCATGGAAGCGTCCGGTCGAAATGACTGCCGACCCTCATGGTGTGCAAACCTTAGATCAAAATTTCGACATATAACTAACTAACTCTAAACCTCATAAGGTAATTTTCTTTAGCTATTATGCCAGGATGTAGGCGGAGGAGTAGGCTAAGAGAATGGAAAGTGGCCGAGGCGAGATTTGGGCCAGAGTGAATATGACGCTTGACTGGGGTTTGGGGAGGGGAAGGGGAGAGGGACAAGTGGGAAGGTGGGAGCAGAGGGGCAACATAAAAAAAATAATTAAACTGAATCTACTGCTTTAAAACAGTCACTTACCAAGTTGCAGAGCTGGCCGCTGCTTCTGGCCCCTGCATGGGTCCCATTCCTTTCTAAAAAACAATTACCGCTGATCATAACCTTGATGAGCGGCGGCTGCCCACTTTATTTTACTTTTGTGGCCAGGCCCCTGACAGTAGTACCAGCGGTACTACCCTGATGGCAGGCCTGTTTGCAGGGGTACTAGCCAACTACGTCACAGATAACCCAGGTTTCAAGACCATGCAAAGTTATGGATTTTTGGCATCCCATGGAATATGGGAACAATAGGGAATTCTATCAGTAAGTATTCTGCCTGTTTCTTGGCTAATACTCCTAATCCAATT
Organism: Rhinoderma darwinii; assembly: GCF_050947455.1. NCBI lineage: Eukaryota > Metazoa > Chordata > Amphibia > Anura > Rhinodermatidae > Rhinoderma > Rhinoderma darwinii. The sequence continues at coordinate 5,603 of NW_027463412.1, read as the reverse complement.
CCTTCTTCTAGCAGATTTTTTAAAGATTCTTTACATGCGGTGCTTGGTTTCGCCACAAGTTTGCGATATGTCGATTCATTGTCTAACATGGTATGAACGTGTCTGGGATATAAACAGGAATCTAGAACAACTCCTGCTCCGTAAGATTTGGAGGATACAGTTATACGCTGGATATATGGTGAGCACCTCCAGCAAATTTTTTTTTTAGATAATATTGCTTTTAGTATGTCATTAAAATAAATTGTATTTATTTGTGTTTTTGTGTTGTACTTTTTACTTGTTTCCTTCTTTTACTTCTCTATGGGGGCTGCCATTTTTTTTTCATCTCTGTATCTGTCCATTAACGACACATACAGAGATGGAATACGGCACATACATCCCCATAGAGGATGCGAACGGGAGCCGTTCCATTCACTATAGAAGAGGCCGTACTGCAGACAAAGAAATAAAATAAGGGGAGGCCTCCATGACTTAAAATGGATGGGAGGAACATGGAGTTGGTAGGCCTATGGGAATGTAATTATAGGAATGGTAGGAGGGTTATTGGGTTTAGGGGTGGAGATTTAGGGGGATGTACCTGTTTCCTTGTGGTCTTCTTCCCTCTCTTCGCCAGGACACAGAAACAAGAACATGTCTTGCATTCCCGTAGCGTCTGACGAGGAGGTGCTGGAGCAGCTGCAGATCGCGGCAGCCTCACAATGTCCTGGATGGCTGGGGGCACGTGTAGCGGCACTGCTGCACTGCTACGCAGGTGCTCCTGATCAGGAGTTGGCAGAGGCGTTGGGAGCGGGCCCGGAGCGCTCCATCGCACCGCCGGTCTCGTCACTGCCGGAGCAGTCGGAGGTACGGGGTCGGCGTTCCAGGGGGACGGGTAGGAGGCGAGGAGAGCCCGTCTCCCCCATGACTCAGGCGGTGGCCGGCACTTCCGGCGCGAAGCACAGCACGAGGCGCGGCGGCGCAAGAGGAGCCCCTCGGTGGACCCTTCAGGCCAGACCCCAGGGCGGCCTGCTGCTGCTCTCCCACCTGGTCCTGGGAGGATTCCCATAATGCAGCAGCGCCCGGCGGCGACGATGAGGAGGATGCGGCCTTCACTTCCGGCCACCCCCTCTCCCACTTCTGTGCGTGGCAGAGTGCCTGCGGCGACCCTGCATGGCGATGAGCCAGCCAGAGGGTCGGCTTATCGTGACAGCGAGCTGGCGGTAGAGGATGGTAGGAGCGGAGGACGCAGGATGCGGTCGGTAGTTGGAGTGCCAGGTACTGAACAGCGTGGTTCACCAAGCCAGAGGATGCAGGATTTGGAGCGATGCCAACAGGATGATGCGATATCGGCTTCCCGTTTCCCGGCCGGAAGTTGGAATTCCCCGTGCACACACTGCCAATGCGGACAGCGCCAGAGGGGGACCGGAGCATTGGAGGACGGTGAGCTGCGGGCCTCTTCACGTTGACATGGGGGTCCGGCTGACGGGTTCACAGCACCTGGGCAGCCTGGTGAGTTGACACCTACGTTACCTTTTCCAGCTTTATTGATGTCGGGTGTAGGGGCAAGTTGTGTTGCGTCGGGTAGCATCGTGGCAGAGTCAGGGGCCCCGGGGTTACCGGCGAGTGTGGGGGGGATAGCTTGGCAGAGTTAGTGGGTTGTTTAAAGGCGTTGGTGGGGCGGCTGGGTGGCACTTCTTCACAAGACCAGGCGATCGCGGCACTGGACGCGGTTTGGGGGGCTCTGATGTTAACGCTCCGGTTCGTCAGACTGAGGCGGCGGTGACCGGGGGGGGCGGCGGATGCAGTGGCGGTGTCGGTGCAAACAGAGGTGCCGAAGGAGGTGGATAGGGTGCGTCTGGATGATCGCGCGCACGTGGAGGTGTATGTATGTTATGAGGGCACGTTAGGGGCACATTTGAAGCTGGAGGTTAAAGAGCGTATTTGGAAAGACGAGTACGTAGAAATATTTTCCCTTCTTCCGCTGGAGAAGTTTAATTTAGATAAGGTGAAGCAGGATGAAACTAAGAAAGACCAGGAGGAAAAAAGATGGTATAGGTTGATTCCAAAAACATTCGTCAATTGGATGTAGGCTTTTGCTATTTTGGCGAATGTTATTGGGGAAAAGGCGCCGGACAATTGTTCGGCTTTATTTTGTTATTTAGACGCGGTGGGGGAGGCGCATCGGGTTTATGGAGGCCAGGCCTGGCTTTTGTATGACGAACAATTTCAGCAGCGAAAAGCGGTGCGGCCAAATATACGGTGGGATCATTAGGACATAGCCTTGTGGTTGAAGGTTACGGGGCTTTTTAAACAGGGGCAGTCCTTTCCTGGGAGCGGGAATACCGCAGGAACTTCCAGTGGGACTAGTCAGGCCACGGGTTCCAAACTTGGGACGTGTTGACAGTTCAACGAGGGGCAGTGTAAATTTGGAGCAACGTGTAAATTCAAACATGTTTGTTCACACTGCAGCGGGCAGTCGCATGGAGCAGCAACATGTTTTAAAAAAGGCAGACGATAAGGGGGAGCCAGCGGTGCATCTGGTCATGGGGGAGACTCCGGTGAAGCTCACAAGGATGGCCCCCTTTCTAAGTAGATACCCCGACAAGGAGGGGGCGCAGTTGATTAGTTCGGGTTTTGGTTCTGGTTTTGTTATTCCGCCTCCTCCTCATGAGGTCCCTTTCACGCAGCGCAACCTTAAGTCGGCATATCAGCATGCAGGGGTAGTTTCGGAGAAACTGAGGAAGGAGGTTGATCTGGGCAGAATCACGCTATAGGGAAAAAGGAAACAAAGCGCACATAGTGCATGAGCCTGTATTAGGTGAGAACAAAAGGAAAAAAGTGGTCAATTGTGCTGACCTGATGTTGTTATGCTCGGAGCATAACATCCCAAGGTGCGTGTCCAAGTTAGACTTAGGTAGAGACAGTTGCAGCCCAAATTCCGGTTTGAAGATTGGTAAAAATCCACTATGTAGATCCAGGAGATAGGGAGATAAAAAATGGAATATCCGAGGGCGCAGCTGTACTGGAAATGGCTTTTATTTGTACAACAACAACAACAATGTGTTTCAAGGCCGTACCGGCCTCTTCGTCAGGTTAGGTACAAGTGTTAGGTCTATTCATGATGACTGTGCATTTATAGCTGGCCTAGGAATCAGTACCGGGTTAAGTTACAGGTCAAAGTTCAAAGGTCAATTGTGTAAGCAAGGTACGGCAGTGAGGTATAAAAATTATTCATTTAGAAACAAAACAGTTTTACATTCATATTAAAGGTATAGACAAAGATACAAAACAAGGATCGTAGGTTCAAAAATATGAATAAGCACTTTTTACAGAATGATAATAATATAAAAATAATAATATTAAATAAAACAATGATTAAAAAACATTAATGACAATATGTATAAAAGTATGTATAAAAAGATCATAGATGTATTTCAAGTGGAATGTCTCCGCAGTGTGTTTATTCGTTAGTTGTAGTATGAAGTTTTTTATTATTGTTTTGTATTTTCAATTTAAAACATCGTTTATTCCAAACTGTCAGTGGTGTGTATCATCGTCATGGTGATATGACGCTCCTAGGTATGAGTCATATTAGCAAAGTGCGGTAATGAAGTGTGTAAGTTGTTCCCTATCAGAGAGCAGAACCGTTTTACATTAATATTCAAAATTTGTGCAAAAAGATAGAATAAGCATATCATATATAATCATGGAAAAAGTGATTTAGAAATATATGTAGAAATATATACAAAAGCCTATTAGAGATGGAGCATCTTTGAAATGTGTATTTATTCAATGGGGGTGTTTATTTTTTGTTTATGTGTACTTCAAATGTTTGGTGCTTATATTTTAGAGTATCGTTCTTTCAGAGCTGTCAGTGGTGTGTATCGTTGTCATGGTGATGTGACGCTCCTGGGTATGAGTCATTCATGCAGAGAGTGCTGCTGCCGACTCAGAGAAGGGAGCCGTGCGGTTCGAGGAAGATTGATCGGAACAAGAATACACAGCAGCCACGGGTGAGAGAATTGCCTGTATTCTAGCGCACAAATGTTGGTATATTCGTTTGTGTATATATATATAGGATGATTCCTATATATGTTGCTCTTAGGGTTGTAAAAACGGAGTTACATAATGGTCTCTGTTACTTCATTGAGACCTGTTGGTTTTAATGTCTTGAGTTTATACATCCAGAAGATTTCTCTTCTGCAAAGAATATTATAACGGTCTCTTTGGTTTTCCTTAATGTGATCGATCGGGGTGATGGTGAAGCAGTTAAAATCACTATCATGTGCTAGTGTGCAATGTCTGGATATACTGTGGAGTAAAAATTTATTTTTGCAGTTGGATCTATGTTTGTTTAATCGACAATGTAAGGGTTGGATTGTTCTTCCCACGTACTGAACTCCACATTTACAGTTTATGAGATAAATCACGAATTTTGACTGACAGTTTAAGTTTTCATTGATGTTAAATACTTTTCCTGTTTGTTGAGACCGGAAAGTGTGTGTTTTATCAGTAATCGATTGACAGCACAGGCACCTAGTTGTTCCGCATTTAAAGCTGCCTATTTCAGATGATTGATTCTGTTGTTGTATTTTCCGTTTAGAATTGTCTTTTATTCCTGAGAGGTTCACTCTACTTGGGGCTAGGATGTTTTTAATAGTTCTCGCTCTTCTGAAAGTAGTTATAGCTTTTGCTGGTAGAATTTTCTGAAGAAAGGGATCAGTTTGGAGTACATGCCAGTGTTTGTTGAGAATGTCTCCTATTCTTTTGTATGATGTATTGTATTGTGTAATGAAGTTAAAACCAAAGTTCATAGTTGTTTTGCTATGTTCTTGTGCGGTTATTTGGTCACTAGTAGATGGTTGTGGAAGACAGTCCTCCTGGTTGAGAATTTCAGTTTTTTTATAGGCATCAGTTAAAAGTGTGTTTGGATAGCCTTTCTCCTTAAAGCGTTTGTATAATATTCGACTCTGTTTCTTGAAATCTGTTTTAAGTGTACAGTTTTTTCTTATTCTCTTGTATTGGCTATAAGGGATGTTCTTGAGCCATTTTGGGTGGTGTCCACTATTAAAATTCAGGTAGCTATTAGTATCCACTTTTTTAAAATGGGTTCGTGTGATGAAATTATTCCCTGATGCAATTATTGATAAATCTAGAAAATCTATCTCTTTTTCTTGTATGTTGGATGTGAATGTGATACCCCAATTATTATCGTTAAGGGAGTGACAAAAATTTTTGGCACTTGTTTGGTCACCATTCCATATGATAAAGAGGTCGTCTATGTATCTTTTGTATAATAAAATGTGATCTATTGCCCAGGGGTGTTTCCAAATAAAATGATCTTCGAAAGCGCCCATAAAAATGTTGGCGTAGCTTGGTGCTACCCTAGTACCCATTGCCGTGCCCTTCACCTGGTGATATATAGTTTCGTCAAAGGAGAATACGTTGTTTTTAAGGATGAATTCCATACTTTTACAGAAAAAATGGATTTGAGGTGGTTGAAGGTCAATGTCCCTTTCCAGGGTGTTTCTAAGGTTTTTGAGACCTAGAGAGTGTTCAATGTTGCTGTACAAAGCACTTACATCTAGGGTGATGAGTAAATTGTTTTTAGAGGGTATCAGGCG
>NW_027463411.1:0-28234 GCF_050947455.1 Rhinoderma darwinii | reverse complement strand
TTTCGCTTTCGCGGCTGGCAGCAAAGTTCAGAACCATGTTTCTGTGAATAACTCTTGAACCGTAAGTCACAGACGCTCGCTCTTGGCTGCATGCGTTTCAGCTCGTGGCAGCCAGTCTAAAAAAACACTATCTTGGACTTCTCTGGATGTTTCCCAGGCGAGCTATTGGCAGCATGTTCAGAACCACTGTTTCTGAGGCTAATTCTTGAACCGTAAGTCATAGACGCTCGATCTTGGCGGCATTCGTCTCAGCGCCTGGCAATTAGTATAGAAGCATTGTTTCCCACTGTTTCTGAGGCTAATTCTTGAACCGTAAGTCATAGACGCTCGATCGTGGCGGCATTCGTCTCAGCGCCTGGCAATTAGTATAGAAGCACTGTCTTTGACTTCTCTGGATGTTTCCCAGGCGAGCTATTGACAAGTAAATCCTAGACGCTCGATCTTGGTTATTTTCGCTTTCGCGGCTGGCAGCAAAGTTCAGAACCATGTTTCTGTGAATAACTCTTGAACCGTAAGTCACAGACGCTCGCTCTTGGCTGCATGCGTTTCAGCTCGTGGCAGCCAGTCTAAAAAAACACTATCTTGGACTTCTCTGGATGTTTCCCAGGCGAGCTATTGGCAGCATGTTCAGAACCACTGTTTCTGAGGCTAATTCTTGAACCGTAAGTCATAGACGCTCGATCTTGGCGGCATTCGTCTCAGCGCCTGGCAATTAGTATAGAAGCACTCTTTCCCACTGTTTCTGAGGCTAATTCTTGAACCGTAAGTCATAGACGCTCGATCTTGGCGGCATTCGTTTTAGCGCCTGGCAATTAGTATAGAAGCACTGTTTCCCACTGTTTCTGAGGCTAATTCTTGAACCGTAAGTCTTAGACGCTTGATCTTGGCGGCATTCGTCTCAGCGCCTGGCAATTAGTATAGAAGCACTGTCTTTGACTTCTCTGGATGTTTCCCAGGCGAGCTATTGACAAGTAAATCCTAGACGCTCGATCTTGGTTATTTTCGCTTTCGCGGCTGGCAGCAAAGTTCAGAACCATGTTTCTGTGAATAACTCTTGAACCGTAAGTCACAGACGCTCGCTCTTGGCTGCATTCGTTTCAGCTCGTGGCAGCCAGTCTAAAAAAACACTATCTTGGACTTCTCTGGATGTTTCCCAGGCGAGCTATTGGCAGCATGTTCAGAACCACTGTTTCTGAGGCTAATTCTTGAACCGTAAGTCTTAGACGCTTGATCTTGGCGGCATTCGTCTCAGCGCCTGGCAATTAGTATAGAAGCACTGTCTTTGACTTCTCTGGATGTTTCCCAGGCGAGCTATTCACAAGTAAATCCTAGACGCTCGATCTTGGTTACTTTCGCTTTCGCGGCTGGCAGCAAAGTTCAGAACCATGTTTCTGTGAATAACTCTTGAACCGTAAGTCACAGACGCTCGCTCTTGGCTGCATTCGTTTCAGCTCGTGGCAGTCAGTCTAAAAAACACTATCTTGGACTTCTCTGGATGTTTCCCAGGCGAGCTATTGGCAGCATGTTCAGAACCACTGTTTCTGAGGCTAATTCTTGAACCGTAAGTCATAGACGCTCGATATTGGCGGCATTCGTCTCAGCGCCTGGCAATTAGTATAGAAGAACTGTTTCTGAGGCTAATTCTTGAACCGTAAGTCTTAGACGCTTGATCTTGGCGGCATTCGTCTCAGCGCCTGGCAATTAGTATAGCTGCACTGTCTTTGACTTCTCTGGATGTTTTCCAGGCGAGCTATTCACAAGTAAATCCTAGACGCTCGATCTTGGTTATTTTCGCTTTCGCGGCTGGCAGCAAAGTTCAGAACCATGTTTCTGTGAATAACTCTTGAACCGTAAGTAATAGACGCTCGCTCTTGGCTGCATTCGTTTCAGCTCGTGGCAGCCAGTCTAAAAAACACTATCTTGGACTTCTCTGGATGTTTCCCATGCGAGCTATTGGCAGCATGTTCAGAACCACTGTTTCTGAGGCTAATTCTTGAACCGTAAGTCATAGACGCTCGATCTTGGCGGCATTCGTCTCAGCGCCTGGCAATTAGTATAGAAGCACTGTTTCCCACTGTTTCTGAGGCTAATTCTTGAACCGTAAGTCTTAGACGCTTGATCTTGGCGGCATTCGTCTCAGCGCCTGGCAATTAGTATGGAAGCACTGTCTTTGACTTCTCTGGATGTTTCCCAGGCGAGCTATTCACAAGTAAATCCTAGACGATCGATCTTGGTTACTTTCGCTTTCGCGGCTGGCAGCAAAGTTCAGAACCATGTTTCTGTGAATAACTCTTGAACCGTAAGTCACAGACGCTCGCTCTTGGCTGCATTCGTTTCAGCTCGTGGCAGTCAGTCTAAAAAACACTATCTTGGACTTCTCTGGATGTTTCCCAGTCGAGCTATTGGCAGCATGTTCAGAACCACTGTTTCTGAGGCTAATTCTTGAACCGTAAGTCATAGACGCTCGATCTTGGCGGCATTCGTCTCAGCGCCTGGCAATTAGTATAGAAGCACTGTTTCCCACTGTTTCTGAGGCTAATTCTTGAACCGTAAGTCTTAGACGCTTGATCTTGGCGGCATTCGTCTCAGCGCCTGGCAATTAGTATAGAAGCACTGTCTTTGACTTCTCTGGATGTTTCCCAGGCGAGCTATTGACAAGTAAATCCTAGACGCTCGATCTTGGTTATTTTCGCTTTCGCGGCTGGCAGCAAAGTTCAGAACCATGTTTCTGTGAATAACTCTTGAACCGTAAGTCACAGACGCTCGCTCTTGGCTGCATTCGTTTCAGCTCGTGGCAGCCAGTCTAAAAAAACACTATCTTGGACTTCTCTGGATGTTTCCCAGGCGAGCTATTGGCAGCATGTTCAGAACCACTGTTTCTGAGGCTAATTCTTGAACCGTAAGTCTTAGACGCTTGATCTTGGCGGCATTCGTCTCAGCGCCTGGCAATTAGTATAGAAGCACTGTCTTTGACTTCTCTGGATGTTTCCCAGGCGAGCTATTCACAAGTAAATCCTAGACGCTCGATCTTGGTTACTTTCGCTTTCGCGGCTGGCAGCAAAGTTCAGAACCATGTTTCTGTGAATAACTCTTGAACCGTAAGTCACAGACGCTCGCTCTTGGCTGCATTCGTTTCAGCTCGTGGCAGTCAGTCTAAAAAACACTATCTTGGACTTCTCTGGATGTTTCCCAGGCGAGCTATTGGCAGCATGTTCAGAACCACTGTTTCTGAGGCTAATTCTTGAACCGTAAGTCATAGACGCTCGATATTGGCGGCATTCGTCTCAGCGCCTGGCAATTAGTATAGAAGAACTGTTTCTGAGGCTAATTCTTGAACCGTAAGTCTTAGACGCTTGATCTTGGCGGCATTCGTCTCAGCGCCTGGCAATTAGTATAGCTGCACTGTCTTTGACTTCTCTGGATGTTTTCCAGGCGAGCTATTCACAAGTAAATCCTAGACGCTCGATCTTGGTTATTTTCGCTTTCGCGGCTGGCAGCAAAGTTCAGAACCATGTTTCTGTGAATAACTCTTGAACCGTAAGTAATAGACGCTCGCTCTTGGCTGCATTCGTTTCAGCTCGTGGCAGCCAGTCTAAAAAACACTATCTTGGACTTCTCTGGATGTTTCCCATGCGAGCTATTGGCAGCATGTTCAGAACCACTGTTTCTGAGGCTAATTCTTGAACCGTAAGTCATAGACGCTCGATCTTGGCGGCATTCGTCTCAGCGCCTGGCAATTAGTATAGAAGCACTGTTTCCCACTGTTTCTGAGGCTAATTCTTGAACCGTAAGTCTTAGACGCTTGATCTTGGCGGCATTCGTCTCAGCGCCTGGCAATTAGTATGGAAGCACTGTCTTTGACTTCTCTGGATGTTTCCCAGGCGAGCTATTCACAAGTAAATCCTAGACGATCGATCTTGGTTACTTTCGCTTTCGCGGCTGGCAGCAAAGTTCAGAACCATGTTTCTGTGAATAACTCTTGAACCGTAAGTCACAGACGCTCGCTCTTGGCTGCATTCGTTTCAGCTCGTGGCAGTCAGTCTAAAAAACACTATCTTGGACTTCTCTGGATGTTTCCCAGTCGAGCTATTGGCAGCATGTTCAGAACCACTGTTTCTGAGGCTAATTCTTGAACCGTAAGTCATAGACGCTCGATCTTGGCGGCATTCGTCTCAGCGCCTGGCAATTAGTATAGAAGCACTGTTTCCCACTGTTTCTGAGGCTAATTCTTGAACCGTAAGTCTTAGACGCTTGATCTTGGCGGCATTCGTCTCAGCGCCTGGCAATTAGTATAGCTGCACTGTCTTTGACTTCTCTGGATGTTTTCCAGGCGAGCTATTCACAAGTAAATCCTAGACGCTCGATCTTTGTTGCTTTCGCGGCTGGCAGCAAAGTTCAGAACCATGTTTCTGTGAATAACTCTTGAACCGTAAGTCACAGACGCTCGCTCTTGGCTGCATTCGTTTCAGCTCGTGGCAGATAGTCTAAAAAACACTATCTTGGACTTCTCTGGATGTTTCCCAGGCGAGCTATTGGCAGCATGTTCAGAACCACTGTTTCTGGGGCTAATTCTTGAACCGTAAGTCATAGACGCTCGATCTTGGCGGCATTCGTCTCAGCGCCTGGAAATTAGTATAGAAGCACTGTTTCCCACTGTTTCTGAGGCTAATTCTTGAACCGTAAGTCATAGACGCTCGATCTTGGCGGCATTCGTCTCAGCGCCTGGCAATTAGTATAGAAGCACTGTTTCCCACTGTTTCTGAGGCTAATTCTTGAACCGTAAGTCTTAGACGCTTGATCTTGGCGGCATTCGTCTCAGCGCCTGGCAATTAGTATAGAAGCACTGTCTTTGACTTATCTGAAAGTTTCCCAGGCGAGCTATTCACAAGTAAATCCTAGACGCTCGATCTTGGTTACTTTCGCTTTCGCGGCTGGCAGCAAAGTTCAGAACCATGTTTCTGTGAATAACTCTTGAACCGTAAGTCACAGACGCTCGCTCTTGGCTGCATGCGTTTCAGCTCGTGGCAGCCAGTCTAAAAAAAAACTATCTTGGACTTCTCTGGATGTTTCCCAGGCGAGCTATTGGCAGCATGTTCAGAACCACTGTTTCTGAGGCTAATTCTTGAACCGTAAGTCATAGACGCTCGATCTTGGCGGCATTCGTCTCAGCGCCTGGCAATTAGTATAGAAGCACTGTTTCCCACTGTTTCTGAGGCTAATTCTTGAACCGTAAGTCATAGACGCTCGATCTTGGCGGCATTCGTCTCAGCGCCTGGCAATTAGTATAGAAGCACTGTCTTTGACTTCTCTGGATGTTTCCCAGGCGAGCTATTGACAAGTAAATCCTAGACGCTCGATCTTGGTTATTTTCGCTTTCGCGGCTGGCAGCAAAGTTCAGAACCATGTTTCTGTGAATAACTCTTGAACCGTAAGTGACAGACGCTCGCTCTTGGCTGCATTCGTTTCAGCTCGTGGCAGCCAGTCTAAAAAAAACACTATCTTGGACTTCTCTGGATGTTTCCCAGGCGAGCTATTGGCAGCATGTTCAGAACCACTGTTTCTGAGGCTAATTCTTGTACCGTAAGTCATAGACGCTCGATCTTGGCGGCATTCGTCTCAGCGCCTGGCAATTAGTATAGAAGCACTGTCTTTGACTTCTCTGGATGTTTCCCAGGCGAGCTATTGACAAGTAAATCCTAGACGCTCGATCTTGGTTATTTTCGCTTTCGCGGCTGGCAGCAAAGTTCAGAACCATGTTTCTGTGAATAACTCTGGAACCGTAAGTCACAGACGCTCGCTCTTGGCTGCATTCGTTTCAGCTCGTGGCAGCCAGTCTAAAAAACACTATCTTGGACTTCTCTGGATGTTTCCCAGGCGAGCTATTGGCAGCATGTTCAAAACCACTGTTTCTGAGGCTAATTCTTGAACCGTAAGTCATAGACGCTCGATCTTGGCGGCATTCGTTTTAGCGCCTGGCAATTAGTATAGAAGCACTGTTTCCCACTGTTTCTGAGGCTAATTCTTGAACCGTAAGTCTTAGACGCTTGATCTTGGCGGCATTCGTCTCAGCGCCTGGCAATTAGTATAGAAGCACTGTCTTTGACTTATCTCAAAGTTTCCCAGGCGAGCTATTCACAAGTAAATCCTAGACGCTCGATCTTGGTTACTTTCGCTTTCGCGGCTGGCAGCAAAGTTCAGAACCATGTTTCTGTGAATAACTCTTGAACCGTAAGTCACAGACGCTCGCTCTTGGCTGCATTCGTTTCAGCTCGTGGCAGCCAGTCTAAAAAAACACTATCTTGGACTTCTCTGGATGTTTCCCAGGCGAGCTATTGGCAGCATGTTCAGAACCACTGTTTCTGAGGCTAATTCTTGAACCGTAAGTCTTAGACGCTTGATCTTGGCGGCATTCGTCTCAGCGCCTGGCAATTAGTATAGAAGCACTGTCTTTGACTTATCTCAAAGTTTCCCAGGCGAGCTATTCACAAGTAAATCCTAGACGCTCGATCTTGGTTACTTTCGCTTTCGCGGCTGGCAGCAAAGTTCAGAACCATGTTTCTGTGAATAACTCTTGAACCGTAAGTCACAGACGCTCGCTCTTGGCTGCATTCGTTTCAGCTCGTGGCAGTCAGTCTAAAAAACACTATCTTGGACTTCTCTGGATGTTTCCCAGGCGAGCTATTGGCAGCATGTTCAGAACCACTGTTTCTGAGGCTAATTCTTGAACCGTAAGTCATAGACGCTCGATCTTGGCGGCATTCGTCTCAGCGCCTGGCAATTAGTATAGAAGCACTGTTTCCCACTGTTTCTGAGGCTAATTCTTAAACCGTAGGTCTTAGACGCTTGATCTTGGCGGCATTCGTCTCAGCGCCTGGCAATTAGTATAGTAGCACTGTCTTTGACTTCTCTGGATGTTTCCCAGGCGAGCTATTGACAAGTAAATCCTAGACGCTCGATCTTGGTTATTTTCGCTTTCGCGGCTGGCAGCAAAGTTCAGAACCATGTTTCTGTGAATAACTCTTGAACCGTAAGTGACAGACGCTCGCTCTTGGCTGCATTCGTTTCAGCTCGTGGCAGCCAGTCTAAAAAACACTATTTTGGACTTCTCTGGATTTTTCCCAGGCGAGCTATTGGCAGCATGTTCAGAACCACTGTTTCTGAGGCTAATTCTTGAACCGTAAGTCATAGACGCTCGATCTTGGCGGCATTCGTCTCAGCGCCTGGCAATTAGTATAGAAGCACTGTTTCCCACTGTTTCTGAGGCTAATTCTTGAACCGTAAGTCTTAGACGCTTGATCTTGGCGGCATTCGTCTCAGCGCCTGGCAATTAGTATAGAAGCACTGTCTTTGACTTATCTGAAAGTTTCCCAGGCGAGCTATTCACAAGTAAATCCTAGACGCTCGATCTTGGTTACTTTCGCTTTCGCGGCTGGCAGCAAAGTTCAGAACCATGTTTCTGTGAATAACTCTTGAACCGTAAGTCACAGACGCTCGCTCTTGGCTGCATTCGTTTCAGCTCGTGGCAGCCAGTCTAAAAAAACACTATCTTGGACTTCTCTGGATGTTTCCCAGGCGAGCTATTGGCAGCCGGTTCAAAACCATTGTTTCTGAGGCTAATTCTTGAACCGTAAGTCATAGACGCTCGATCTTGGCGGCATTCGTCTCAGCGCCAGGCAATTAGTATAGAAGCACTGTTTCCCACTGTTTCTGAGGCTAATTCTTGAACCGTAAGTCTTAGACGCTTGATCTTGGCGGCATTCGTCTCAGCACCTGGCAATTAGCATAGAAGCACTGTCTTTGACTTATCTGAAAGTTTCCCAGGCGAGCTATTGACAAGTAAATCCTAGACGCTCGATCTTGGTTACTTTCGCTTTCGCGGCTGGCAGCAAAGTTTAGAACCATGTTTCTGTGAATAACTCTTGAACCGTAAGTCACAGACGCTCGCTCTTGGCTGCATTCGTTTCAGCTCGTGGCAGCCAGTCTAAAAAAACACTATCTTGGACTTCTCTGGATGTTTCCCAGGCGAGCTATTGGCAGCATGTTCAGAACCACTGTTTCTGAGGCTAATTCTTGAACCGTAAGTCATAGACGCTCGATCTTGGCGGCATTCGTCTCAGCGCCTGGCAATTAGTATAGAAGCACTGTTTCCCACTGTTTCTGAGGCTAATTCTTGAACCGTAAGTCATAGACGCTCGATCTTGGCGGCATTCGTCTCAGCGCCTGGCAATTAGTATAGAAGCACTGTCTTTGACTTCTCTGGATGTTTCCCATGCGAGCTATTGACAAGTAAATCCTAGACGCTCGATCTTGGTTACTTTCGCTTTCGCGGCTGGCAGCAAAGTTCAGAACCATGTTTCTGTGAATAACTCTTGAACCGTAAGTCATAGACGCTCGATCTTGGCGGCATTCGTCTCAGCGCCTGGCAATTAGTATAGAAGCACTGTTTCCCACTGTTTCTGAGGCTAATTCTTGAACCGTAAGTCTTAGACGCTTGATCTTGGCGGCATTCGTCTCAGCGCCTGGCAATTAGTATATAAGCACTGTCCTTGACTTCTCTGGATGTTTCCCAGGCGAGCTATTCACAAGTAAATCCTAGACGCTCGATCTTGGTTACTTTCGCTTTCGCGGCTGGCAGCAAAGTTCAGAACCATGTTTCTGTGAATAACTCTTGAACCGTAAGTCACAGACGCTCGCTCTTGGCTGCATTCGTTTCAGCTCGTGGCAGCCAGTCTAAAAAAACACTATCTTGGACTTCTCTGGATGTTTCCCAGGCGAGCTATTGGCAGCATGTTCAAAACCACTGTTTCTGAGGCTAATTCTTGAACCGTAAGTCATAGACGCTCGATCTTGGCGGCATTCGTCTCAGCGCCTGGCAATTAGTATAGAAGCACTGTTTCCCACTGTTTCTGAGGCTAATTCTTGAACCGTAAGTCTTAGACGCTTGATCTTGGCGGCATTCGTCTCAGCGCCTGGCAATTAGTATAGAAGCACTGTCTTTGACTTATCTGAAAGTTTCCCAGGCGAGCTATTCACAAGTAAATCCTATACGCTCGATCTTGGTTATTTTCGCTTTCGCGGCTGGCAGCAAAGTTCAGAACCATGTTTCTGTGAATAACTCTTGAACCGTAAGTGACAGACGCTCGCTCTTGGCTGCATTCGTTTCAGCTCGTGGCAGCCAGTCTAAAAAACACTATTTTGGACTTCTCTGGATGTTTCCCAGGCGAGCTATTGGCAGCATGTTCAGAACCACTGTTTCTGAGGCTAATTCTTGAACCGTAAGTCATAGACGCTCGATCTTGGCGGCATTCGTCTCAGCGCCTGGCAATTAGTATAGAAGCACTGTTTCCCACTGTTTCTGAGGCTAATTCTTGAACCGTAAGTCTTAGACGCTTGATCTTGGCGGCATTCGTCTCAGCGCCTGGCAATTAGTATAGAAGCACTGTCTTTGACTTCTCTGGATGTTTCCCATGCGAGCTATTGACAAGTAAATCCTAGACGCTCGATCTTGGTTACTTTCGCTTTCGCGGCTGGCAGCAAAGTTCAGAACCATGTTTCTGTGAATAACTCTTGAACCGTAAGTCACAGACGCTCGCTCTTGGCTGCATTCGTTTCAGCTCGTGGCAGCCAGTCTAAAAAAACACTATCTTGGACTTCTCTGGATGTTTCCCAGGCGAGCTATTGGCAGCATGTTCAGAACCACTGTTTCTGAGGCTAATTCTTGAACCGTAAGTCATAGACGCTCGATCTTGGCGGCATTCGTCTCAGCGCCTGGCAATTAGTATAGAAGCACTGTTTCCCACTGTTTCTGAGGCTAATTCTTGAACCGTAAGTCATAGACGCTCGATCTTGGCGGCATTCGTCTCAGCGCCTGGCAATTAGTATAGAAGCACTGTCTTTGACTTCTCTGGATGTTTCCCAGGCGAGCTATTGACAAGTAAATCCTAGACGCTCGATCTTGGTTATTTTCGCTTTCGCGGCTGGCAGCAAAGTTCAGAACCATGTTTCTGTGAATAACTCTTGAACCGTAAGTGACAGACGCTCGCTCTTGGCTGCATTCGTTTCAGCTCGTGGCAGCCAGTCTAAAAAAAACACTATCTTGGACTTCTCTGGATGTTTCCCAGGCGAGCTATTGGCAGCATGTTCAGAACCACTGTTTCTGAGGCTAATTCTTGAACCGTAAGTCATAGACGCTCGATCTTGGCGGCATTCGTCTCAGCGCCTGGCAATTAGTATAGAAGCACTGTCTTTGACTTCTCTGGATGTTTCCCAGGCGAGCTATTGACAAGTAAATCCTAGACGCTCGATCTTGGTTATTTTCGCTTTCGCGGCTGGCAGCAAAGTTCAGAACCATGTTTCTGTGAATAACTCTGGAACCGTAAGTCACAGACGCTCGCTCTTGGCTGCATTCGTTTCAGCTCGTGGCAGCCAGTCTAAAAAACACTATCTTGGACTTCTCTGGATGTTTCCCAGGCGAGCTATTGGCAGCATGTTCAAAACCACTGTTTCTGAGGCTAATTCTTGAACCGTAAGTCATAGACGCTCGATCTTGGCGGCATTCGTTTTAGCGCCTGGCAATTAGTATAGAAGCACTGTTTCCCACTGTTTCTGAGGCTAATTCTTGAACCGTAAGTCTTAGACGCTTGATCTTGGCGGCATTCGTCTCAGCGCCTGGCAATTAGTATAGAAGCACTGTCTTTGACTTATCTCAAAGTTTCCCAGGCGAGCTATTCACAAGTAAATCCTAGACGCTCGATCTTGGTTACTTTCGCTTTCGCGGCTGGCAGCAAAGTTCAGAACCATGTTTCTGTGAATAACTCTTGAACCGTAAGTCACAGACGCTCGCTCTTGGCTGCATTCGTTTCAGCTCGTGGCAGCCAGTCTAAAAAAACACTATCTTGGACTTCTCTGGATGTTTCCCAGGCGAGCTATTGGCAGCATGTTCAGAACCACTGTTTCTGAGGCTAATTCTTGAACCGTAAGTCTTAGACGCTTGATCTTGGCGGCATTCGTCTCAGCGCCTGGCAATTAGTATAGAAGCACTGTCTTTGACTTCTCTGGATGTTTCCCAGGCGAGCTATTCACAAGTAAATCCTAGACGCTCGATCTTGGTTACTTTCGCTTTCGCGGCTGGCAGCAAAGTTCAGAACCATGTTTCTGTGAATAACTCTTGAACCGTAAGTCACAGACGCTCGCTCTTGGCTGCATTCGTTTCAGCTCGTGGCAGTCAGTCTAAAAAACACTATCTTGGACTTCTCTGGATGTTTCCCAGGCGAGCTATTGGCAGCATGTTCAGAACCACTGTTTCTGAGGCTAATTCTTGAACCGTAAGTCATAGACGCTCGATCTTGGCGGCATTCGTCTCAGCGCCTGGCAATTAGTATAGAAGCACTGTTTCCCACTGTTTCTGAGGCTAATTCTTAAACCGTAGGTCTTAGACGCTTGATCTTGGCGGCATTCGTCTCAGCGCCTGGCAATTAGTATAGTAGCACTGTCTTTGACTTCTCTGGATGTTTCCCAGGCGAGCTATTGACAAGTAAATCCTAGACGCTCGATCTTGGTTATTTTCGCTTTCGCGGCTGGCAGCAAAGTTCAGAACCATGTTTCTGTGAATAACTCTTGAACCGTAAGTGACAGACGCTCGCTCTTGGCTGCATTCGTTTCAGCTCGTGGCAGCCAGTCTAAAAAACACTATTTTGGACTTCTCTGGATTTTTCCCAGGCGAGCTATTGGCAGCATGTTCAGAACCACTGTTTCTGAGGCTAATTCTTGAACCGTAAGTCATAGACGCTCGATCTTGGCGGCATTCGTCTCAGCGCCTGGCAATTAGTATAGAAGCACTGTTTCCCACTGTTTCTGAGGCTAATTCTTGAACCGTAAGTCTTAGACGCTTGATCTTGGCGGCATTCGTCTCAGCGCCTGGCAATTAGTATAGAAGCACTGTCTTTGACTTATCTGAAAGTTTCCCATGCGAGCTATTGACAAGTAAATCCTAGACGCTCGATCTTGGTTACTTTCGCTTTCGCGGCTGGCAGCAAAGTTCAGAACCATGTTTCTGTGAATAACTCTTGAACCGTAAGTCATAGACGCTCGATCTTGGCGGCATTCGTCTCAGCGCCTGGCAATTAGTATAGAAGCACTGTTTCCCACTGTTTCTGAGGCTAATTCTTGAACCGTAAGTCTTAGACGCTTGATCTTGGCGGCATTCGTCTCAGCGCCTGGCAATTAGTATAGAAGCACTGTCTTTGACTTCTCTGGATGTTTCCCAGGCGAGCTATTCACAAGTAAATCCTAGACGCTCGATCTTGGTTACTTTCGCTTTCGCGGCTGGCAGCAAAGTTCAGAACCATGTTTCTGTGAATAACTCTTGAACCGTAAGTCACAGACGCTCGCTCTTGGCTGCATTCGTTTCAGCTCGTGGCAGCCAGTCTAAAAAAACACTATCTTGGACTTCTCTGGATGTTTCCCAGGCGAGCTATTGGCAGCATGTTCAGAACCACTGTTTCTGAGGCTAATTCTTGAACCGTAAGTCTTAGACGCTTGATCTTGGCGGCATTCGTCTCAGCGCCTGGCAATTAGTATAGAAGCACTGTCTTTGACTTCTCTGGATGTTTCCCAGGCGAGCTATTCACAAGTAAATCCTAGACGCTCGATCTTGGTTACTTTCGCTTTCGCGGCTGGCAGCAAAGTTCAGAACCATGTTTCTGTGAATAACTCTTGAACCGTAAGTCACAGACGCTCGCTCTTGGCTGCATTCGTTTCAGCTCGTGGCAGTCAGTCTAAAAAACACTATCTTGGACTTCTCTGGATGTTTCCCAGGCGAGCTATTGGCAGCATGTTCAGAACCACTGTTTCTGAGGCTAATTCTTGAACCGTAAGTCATAGACGCTCGATCTTGGCGGCATTCGTCTCAGCGCCTGGCAATTAGTATAGAAGCACTGTTTCCCACTGTTTCTGAGGCTAATTCTTAAACCGTAGGTCTTAGACGCTTGATCTTGGCGGCATTCGTCTCAGCGCCTGGCAATTAGTATAGTAGCACTGTCTTTGACTTCTCTGGATGTTTCCCAGGCGAGCTATTGACAAGTAAATCCTAGACGCTCGATCTTGGTTATTTTCGCTTTCGCGGCTGGCAGCAAAGTTCAGAACCATGTTTCTGTGAATAACTCTTGAACCGTAAGTGACAGACGCTCGCTCTTGGCTGCATTCGTTTCAGCTCGTGGCAGCCAGTCTAAAAAACACTATTTTGGACTTCTCTGGATTTTTCCCAGGCGAGCTATTGGCAGCATGTTCAGAACCACTGTTTCTGAGGCTAATTCTTGAACCGTAAGTCATAGACGCTCGATCTTGGCGGCATTCGTCTCAGCGCCTGGCAATTAGTATAGAAGCACTGTTTCCCACTGTTTCTGAGGCTAATTCTTGAACCGTAAGTCTTAGACGCTTGATCTTGGCGGCATTCGTCTCAGCGCCTGGCAATTAGTATAGAAGCACTGTCTTTGACTTATCTGAAAGTTTCCCATGCGAGCTATTGACAAGTAAATCCTAGACGCTCGATCTTGGTTACTTTCGCTTTCGCGGCTGGCAGCAAAGTTCAGAACCATGTTTCTGTGAATAACTCTTGAACCGTAAGTCATAGACGCTCGATCTTGGCGGCATTCGTCTCAGCGCCTGGCAATTAGTATAGAAGCACTGTTTCCCACTGTTTCTGAGGCTAATTCTTGAACCGTAAGTCTTAGACGCTTGATCTTGGCGGCATTCGTCTCAGCGCCTGGCAATTAGTATATAAGCACTGTCCTTGACTTCTCTGGATGTTTCCCAGGCGAGCTATTCACAAGTAAATCCTAGACGCTCGATCTTGGTTACTTTCGCTTTCGCGGCTGGCAGCAAAGTTCAGAACCATGTTTCTGTGAATAACTCTTGAACCGTAAGTGACAGACGCTCGCTCTTGGCTGCATTAGTTTCAGCTCGTGGCAGCCAGTCTAAAAAAATACTATCTTGGACTTCTCTGGATGTTTCCCAGGCGAGCTATTGGCAGCATGTTCAGAACCACTGTTTCTGAGGCTAATTCTTGAACCGTAAGTCATAGACGCTCGATCTTGGCGGCATTCGTCTCAGCGCCTGGCAATTAGTATAGAAGCACTGTTTCCCACTGTTTCTGAGGCTAATTCTTGAACCGTAAGTCTTAGACGCTTGATCTTGGCGGCATTCGTCTCAGCGCCTGGCAATTAGTATAGAAGCACTGTCTTTGACTTATCTGAAAGTTTCCCAGGCGAGCTATTCACAAGTAAATCCTAGACGCTCGATCTTGGTTATTTTCGCTTTCGCGGCTGGCAGCAAAGTTCAGAACCATGTTTCTGTGAATAACTCTTGAACCGTAAGTGACAGACGCTCGCTCTTGGCTGCATTCGTTTCAGCTCGTGGCAGTCAGTCTAAAAAACACTATCTTGGACTTCTCTGGATGTTTCCCAGGCGAGCTATTGGCAGCATGTTCAGAACCACTGTTTCTGAGGCTAATTCTTGAACCGTAAGTCATAGACGCTCGATCTTGGCGGCATTCGTCTCAGCGCCTGGCAATTAGTATAGAAGCACTGTTTCCCACTGTTTCTGAGGCTAATTCTTGAACCGTAAGTCTTAGACGCTTGATCTTGGCGGCATTCGTCTCAGCGCCTGGCAATTAGTATAGTAGCACTGTCTTTGACTTCTCTGGATGTTTCCCAGGCGAGCTATTGACAAGTAAATCCTAGACGCTCGATCTTGGTTATTTTCGCTTTCGCGGCTGGCAGCAAAGTTCAGAACCATGTTTCTGTGAATAACTCTTGAACCGTAAGTCATAGACGCTCGATCTTGGCGGCATTCGTCTCAGCGCCTGGCAATTAGTATAGAAGCACTGTTTCCCACTGTTTCTGAGGCTAATTCTTGAACCGTAAGTCTTAGACGCTTGATCTTGGCGGCATTCGTCTCAGCGCCTGGCAATTAGTATATAAGCACTGTCCTTGACTTCTCTGGATGTTTCCCAGGCGAGCTATTCACAAGTAAATCCTAGACGCTCGATCTTGGTTACTTTCGCTTTCGCGGCTGGCAGCAAAGTTCAGAACCATGTTTCTGTGAATAACTCTTGAACCGTAAGTCACAGACGCTCGCTCTTGGCTGCATTCGTTTCAGCTCGTGGCAGTCAGTCTAAAAAACACTATCTTGGACTTCTCTGGATGTTTCCCAGGCGAGCTATTGGCAGCATGTTCAGAACCACTGTTTCTGAGGCTAATTCTTGAACCGTAAGTCATAGACGCTCGATCTTGGCGGCATTCGTCTCAGCGCCTGGCAATTAGTATAGAAGCACTGTCTTTGACTTCTCTGGATGTTTCCCAGGCGAGCTATTCACAAGTAAATCCTAGACGCTCGATCTTGGTTACTTTCGCTTTCGCGGCTGGCAGCAAAGTTCAGAACCATGTTTCTGTGAATAACTCTTGAACCGTAAGTCACAGACGCTCGCTCTTGGCTGCATTCGTTTCAGCTCGTGGCAGTCAGTCTAAAAAACACTATCTTGGACTTCTCTGGATGTTTCCCAGGCGAGCTATTGGCAGCATGTTCAGAACCACTGTTTCTGAGGCTAATTCTTGAACCGTAAGTCATAGACGCTCGATCTTGGCGGCATTCGTCTCAGCGCCTGGCAATTAGTATAGAAGCACTGTTTCCCACTGTTTCTGAGGCTAATTCTTGAACCGTAAGTCTTAGACGCTTGATCTTGGCGGCATTCGTCTCAGCGCCTGGCAATTAGTATAGTAGCACTGTCTTTGACTTCTCTGGATGTTTCCCAGGCGAGCTATTGACAAGTAAATCCTAGACGCTCGATCTTGGTTATTTTCGCTTTCGCGGCTGGCAGCAAAGTTCAGAACCATGTTTCTGTGAATAACTCTTGAACCGTAAGTCATAGACGCTCGATCTTGGCGGCATTCGTCTCAGCGCCTGGCAATTAGTATAGAAGCACTGTTTCCCACTGTTTCTGAGGCTAATTCTTGAACCGTAAGTCTTAGACGCTTGATCTTGGCGGCATTCGTCTCAGCGCCTGGCAATTAGTATATAAGCACTGTCCTTGACTTCTCTGGATGTTTCCCAGGCGAGCTATTCACAAGTAAATCCTAGACGCTCGATCTTGGTTACTTTCGCTTTCGCGGCTGGCAGCAAAGTTCAGAACCATGTTTCTGTGAATAACTCTTGAACCGTAAGTCACAGACGCTCGCTCTTGGCTGCATTCGTTTCAGCTCGTGGCAGTCAGTCTAAAAAACACTATCTTGGACTTCTCTGGATGTTTCCCAGGCGAGCTATTGGCAGCATGTTCAGAACCACTGTTTCTGAGGCTAATTCTTGAACCGTAAGTCATAGACGCTCGATCTTGGCGGCATTCGTCTCAGCGCCTGGCAATTAGTATAGAAGCACTGTCTTTGACTTCTCTGGATGTTTCCCAGGCGAGCTATTCACAAGTAAATCCTAGACGCTCGATCTTGGTTACTTTCGCTTTCGCGGCTGGCAGCAAAGTTCAGAACCATGTTTCTGTGAATAACTCTTGAACCGTAAGTCACAGACGCTCGCTCTTGGCTGCATTCGTTTCAGCTCGTGGCAGTCAGTCTAAAAAACACTATCTTGGACTTCTCTGGATGTTTCCCAGGCGAGCTATTGGCAGCATGTTCAGAACCACTGTTTCTGAGGCTAATTCTTGAACCGTAAGTCATAGACGCTCGATCTTGGCGGCATTCGTCTCAGCGCCTGGCAATTAGTATAGAAGCACTGTTTCCCACTGTTTCTGAGGCTAATTCTTGAACCGTAAGTCTTAGACGCTTGATCTTGGCGGCATTCGTCTCAGCGCCTGGCAATTAGTATAGTAGCACTGTCTTTGACTTCTCTGGATGTTTCCCAGGCGAGCTATTGACAAGTAAATCCTAGACGCTCGATCTTGGTTATTTTCGCTTTCGCGGCTGGCAGCAAAGTTCAGAACCATGTTTCTGTTAATAACTCTTGAACCGTAAGTCATAGACGCTCGATCTTGGCGGCATTCGTCTCAGCGCCTGGCAATTAGTATAGAAGCACTGTTTCCCACTGTTTCTGAGGCTAATTCTTGAACCGTAAGTCTTAGACGCTTGATCTTGGCGGCATTCGTCTCAGCGCCTGGCAATTAGTATACAAGCACTGTCCTTGACTTCTCTGGATGTTTCCCAGGCGAGCTATTCACAAGTAAATCCTAGACGCTCGATGTTGGTTACTTTCGCTTTCGCGGCTGGCAGCAAAGTTCAGAACCATGTTTCTGTGAATAACTCTTGAATCGTAAGTCACAGACGCTCGCTCTTGGCTGCATTCGTTTCAGCTCGTGGCAGTCAGTCTAAAAAACACTATCTTGGACTTCTCTGGATGTTTCCCAGGCGAGCTATTGGCAGCATGTTCAGAGCCACTGTTTCTGAGGCTAATTCTTGAACCGTAAGTCATAGACGCTCGATCTTGGCGGCATTCGTCTCAGCGCCTGGCAATTAGTATAGAAGCACTGTTTCCCACTGTTTCTGAGGCTAATTCTTGAACCGTAAGTCTTAGACGCTTGATCTTGGCGGCATTCGTCTCAGCGCCTGGCAATTAGTATAGTAGCACTGTCTTTGACTTCTCTGGATGTTTCCCAGGCGAGCTATTGACAAGTAAATCCTAGACGCTCGATCTTGGTTATTTTCGCTTTCGCGGCTGGCAGCAAAGTTCAGAACCATGTTTCTGTGAATAACTCTTGAACCGTAAGTCATAGACGCTCGATCTTGGCGGCATTCGTCTCAGCGCCTGGCAATTAGTATAGAAGCACTGTCTTTGACTTCTCTGGATGTTTCCCAGGCGAGCTATTCACAAGTAAATCCTAGACGCTCGATCTTGGTTACTTTTGCTTTCGCGGCTGGCAGCAAAGTTCAGAACCATGTTTCTGTGAATAACTCTTGAACCGTAAGTCACAGACGCTCGCTCTTGGCTGCATTCGTTTCAGCTCGTGGCAGTCAGTCTAAAAAACACTATCTTGGACTTCTCTGGATGTTTCCCAGGCGAGCTATTGGCAGCATGTTCAGAACCACTGTTTCTGAGGCTAATTCTTGAACCGTAAGTCATAGACGCTCGATCTTGGCGGCATTCGTCTCAGCGCCTAGCAATTAGTATAGAAGCACTGTTTCCCACTGTTTCTGAGGCTAATTCTTGAACCGTAAGTCTTAGACGCTTGATCTTGGCGGCATTCGTCTCAGCGCCTGGCAATTAGTATAGTAGCACTGTCTTTGACTTCTCTGGATGTTTCCCAGGCGAGCTATTGACAAGTAAATCCTAGACGCTCGATCTTGGTTATTTTCGCTTTCGCGGCTGGCAGCAAAGTTCAGAACCATGTTTCTGTGAATAACTCTTGAACCGTAAGTCATAGACGCTCGATCTTGGCGGCATTCGTCTCAGCGCCTGGCAATTAGTATAGAAGCACTGTTTCCCACTGTTTCTGAGGCTAATTCTTGAACCGTAAGTCTTAGACGCTTGATCTTGGCGGCATTCGTCTCAGCGCCTGGCAATTAGTATATAAGCACTGTCCTTGACTTCTCTGGATGTTTCCCAGGCGAGCTATTCACAAGTAAATCCTAGACGCTCGATCTTGGTTACTTTCGCTTTCGCGGCTGGCAGCAAAGTTCAGAACCATGTTTCTGTGAATAACTCTTGAACCGTAAGTCACAGACGCTCGCTGTTGGCTGCATTCGTTTCAGCTCGTGGCAGCCAGTTTAAAAAACACTACCTTGGACTTCTCTGGATGTTTCCCAGGCGAGCTATTGACAAGTTAATCCTAGACGCTCGATCTTGGTTATTTTCACTTTCGCGGCTGGCAGCAAAGTTCAGAACCATGTTTCTGTGAATAATTCTTGAACCGTAAGTCACAGACGCTCGCTCTTGGCTGCATTCGTTTCAGATCGTGGCAGCCAGTCTAAAAAACACTATCTTGGACTTCTCTGGATGTTTCCCAGGCGAGCTATTGGCAGCATGTTCAGAACCACTGTTTCTGAGGCTAATTCTTGAACCGTAAGTCATAGACGCTCGATCTTGGCGGCATTCGTCTCAGCGCCTGGCAATTAGTATAGAAGCACTGTCTTTGACTTCTCTGGATGTTTCCCAGGCGAGCTATTGGCAGCATGTTCAGAACCACTGTTTCTGAGGCTAATTCTTGAACCGTAAGTCATAGACGCTCGATCTTGGCGGCATTCGTCTCAGCTCCTGGCAATTAGTATAGAAGCACTGTTTCCCACTGTTTCTGAGGCTAATTCTTGAACCGTAAGTCATAGACCCTGGATCTTGGCGGCATTCGTCTCAGCGCCTGGCAATTAGTATAGAAGCACTGTCTTTGACTTCTCTGGATGTTTCCCAGGCGAGCTATTGACAAGTAAATCCTAGACGCTCGATCTTGGTTATTTTCACTTTCGCGGCTGGCAGCAAAGTTCAGAACCATGTTTCTGTGAATAACTCTTGAACCGTAAGTCACAGACGCTCGCTCTTGGCTGCATTCGTTTCAGCTCGTGGCAGCCAGTTTAAAAAACACTATCTTGGACTTCTCTGGATGTTTCCCAGGCGAGCTATTGACAAGTAAATCCTAGACGCTCGATCTTGGTTATTTTCGCTTTCGCGGCTGGCAGCAAAGTTCAGAACCATGTTTCTGTGAATAACTCTTGAACCGTAAGTCACAGACGCTCGCTCTTGGCTGCATTCGTTTCAGCTCGTGGCAGCCAGTCTAAAAAACACTATCTTGGACTTCTCTGGATGTTTCCCAGGCGAGCTATTGGCAGCATGTTCAGAACCACTGTTTCTGAGGCTAATTCTTGAACCGTAAGTCATAGACGCTCGATCTTGGCGGCATTCGTCTCAGCTCCTGGCAATTAGTATGGAAGCACTGTCTTTGACTTCTCTGGATGTTTCCCAGGCGAGCTATTGACAAGTAAATCCAATACGCTCGATCTTGGTTATTTTCGCTTAAGCCGCTGGCAGCAAAGTTCAGAACCATGTTTCTGTGAATAACTCTTGAACCGTAAGTCACAGACGCTCGCTCTTGGCTGCATTCGATTCAGCTCGTGGCAGCCAGTCTAAAAAACACTATCTTGGACTTCTCTGCATGTTTCCCAGGCGAGCAATTGGCAGCATGTTCAGAACCATGTTTCTGTGAATAACTCCTGAACCGTAAGTCACAGACGCTCGCTCTTGGCTGCATTCGATTCAGCTCGTGGCAGCCAGTCTAAAAAACACTATCTTGGACTTATCTGCATGTTTCCCAGGCGAGCAATTGGCAGCATGTTCAGAACCATGTTTCTGTGAATAACTCCTGAACCGTAAGTCACAGACGCTCGCTCTTGGCTGCATTCGATTCAGCTCGTGGCAGCCAGTCTAAAAAACACTATCTTGGACTTCTCTGCATGTTTCCCAGGCGAGCAATTGGCAGCATGTTCAGAACCATGTTTCTGAGGCTAATTCCTTAACCGTAAGTCCTAGACGCTCGATCTTGGCGGCATTCGTCTCAGCGCCTGGCAATTAGTATAGGAGCACTGTGTTTGACTTCTCTGGATGTTTCCCAGGCGAGTTATTGACAAGTAAATCCTAGACGCTCGATCTTGGTTATTTTCGCTTTCGCGGCTGGCAGTAAAAGAACCATGTTTCTGTGAATAACTCCTGAACCGTAAGTCACAGACGCTCGCTCTTGGCTGCATTCGATTCAGCTCGTGGCAGCCAGTCTAAAAAACACTATCTTGGACTTCTCTGCATGTTTCCCAGGCGAGCAATTGGCAGCATGTTCAGAACCATGTTTCTGTGAATAACTCCTGAACCGTAAGTCACAAACGCTCGCTCTTGGCTGCATTCGTTTCAGCTCGTGGCAGCCAGTCTAAAAAACACTATCTTGGACTTCTCTGGATGTTTCCCAGGCGAGCTATTGGCAGCATGTTCAGAACCACTGTTTCTGAGGCTAATTCTTGAACCGTAAGTCATAGACGCTCGATCTTGGCGGCATTTGTCTCAGCGCCTGGCAATTAGTATAGAAGCACTGTTTCCCACTGTTTCTGAGGCTAATTCTTGAACCGTAAGTCATAGACGCTCGATCTTGGCGGCATTCGTCTCAGCGCCTGGCAATTAGTATAGAAGCACTGTCTTTGACTTCTCTGGATGTTTCCCAGGCGAGCTATTGACAAGTAAATCCTATATGCTCGATCTTGGTTATTTTCGCTTAAGCGGCTGGCAGCAAAGTTCAGAACCATGTTTCTGTGAATAACTCTTGAACCGTAAGTCACAGACGCTCGCTCTTGGCTGCATTCGTTTCAGCTCGTGGCAGCCAGTCTAAAAAACACTATCTTGGACTTCTCTGGATGTTTCCCAGACGAGCTATTGGCAGCATGTTCAGAACCACTATTTCTGAGGCTAATTCTTGAACCGTAAGTCATAGACGCTCGATCTTGGCGGCATTCGTCTCAGCGCCTGGCAATTAGTATAGAAGCACTGTTTCCCACTGTTTCTGAGGCCAATTCTTGAACCGTAAGTCATAGACGCTGGATCTTGGCGGCATTCGTCTCAGCGCCTGGCAATTATTATAGAAGCACTGTCTTTGACTTCTCTGGATGTTTCCCAGGCGAGCTATTGACAAGTAAATCCAAGACGCTCGATCTTGGTTATTTTCGCTTTCGCGGCTGGCAGCAAAGTTCAGAACCATGTCTCTGTGAATAACTCTTGAACCGTAAGTCACAGACGCTCGCTCTTGGCTGCATTCGTTTCAGCTCGTGGCAGCCAGTCTAAAAAATACTATCTTGGACTTCTCTGGATGTTTCCCAGGCGAGCTATTGGCAGCATGTTCAGAACCACTGTTTCTGAGGCTAATTCTTGAACCGTAAGTCATAGACGCTCGATCTTGGCGGCATTCGTCTCAGCTCCTGGCAATTAGTATGGAAGCACTGTCTTTGACTTCTCTGGATGTTTCCCAGGCGAGCTATTGACAAGTAAATCCAATACGCTCGATCTTGGTTATTTTCGTTTAAGCCGCTGGCAGCAAAGTTCAGAACCATGTTTCTGTGAATAACTCTTGAACCGTAAGTCACAGACGCTCGCTCTTGGCTGCATTCGTTTCAGCTCGTGGCAGCCAGTCTAAAAAACACTATCTTGGACTTCTCTGGATGTTTCCCAGGCGAGCTATTGGCAGCATGTTCAGAACCACTGTTTCTGAGGCTAATTCTTGAACCGTAAGTCATAGACGCTCGATCTTGGCGGCATTCGTCTCAGCGCATGGCAATTAGTATAGAAGCCCTGTTTCCCACTCTTTCTGAGGCTAATTCTTGAACCGTAAGTCATAGACGCTGGATCTTGGCGGCATTCGTCTCAGCGCCTGGCAATTAGTATAGAAGCACTGTCTTTGACTTATCTGGATGATTCCAGACGAGCTATTGACAAGTAAATCCTAGACGCTCGATCTTGGTTATTTTCGCTTTCGCGGCTGGCAGCAAAGTTCAGAACCATGTTTCTGTGAATAACTCTTGAACCGTAAGTCACAGACGCTCGCTCTTGGCTGCATTCGTTTCAGCTCGTGGCAGCCAGTCTAAAAAACACTATCTTGGACTTCTCTGGATGTTTCCCAGGCGAGCTATTGGCAGCATGTTCAGAACCACTGTTTCTGTGACAAGTAAATCCTAGACGCTCGATCTTGGTTATTTTCGCTTTCGCGGCTGGCAGTAAAAGAACCATGTTTCTGTGAATAACTCCTGAACCGTAAGTCCTAGACGCTCGCTCTTGGCTGCATTCGATTCAGCTCGTGGCAGCCAGTCTAAAAAACACTATCTTGGACTTCTCTGCATGTTTCCCAGGCGAGCAATTGGCAGCATGTTCAGAACCATGTTTCTGTGAATAACTCCTGAACCGTAAGTCCTAGACGCTCGCTCTTGGCTGCATTCGATTCAGCTCGTGGCAGCCAGTCTAAAAAACACTATCTTGGACTTCTCTGCATGTTCCTAAGGCAAATGTTTCTAAAGCTAATTCTTGAACCGTAAGTCCTAGACGCTCGATCTTGGCGGCATTCGTCTCAGCGCCTGGCAATTAGTATAGGAGCACTGTGTTTGACTTCTCTGGATGTTTCCCAGGCGAGTTATTGACAAGTAAATCCTAGACGCTCGATCTTGGTTATTTTCGCTTTCGCGGCTGGCAGTAAAAGAACCATGTTTCTGTGAATAACTCCTGAACCGTAAGTCCTAGACGCTCGCTCTTGGCTGCATTCGATTCAGCTCGTGGCAGCCAGTCTAAAAAACACTATCTTGGACTTCTCTGCATGTTTCCCAGGCGAGCAATTGGCAGCATGTTCAGAACCATGTTTCTGTGAATAACTCCTGAACCGTAAGTCCTAGACGCTCGCTCTTGGCTGCATTCGATTCAGCTCGTGGCAGCCAGTCTAAAAAACACTATCTTGGACTTCTCTGCATGTTTCCCAGGCGAGCAATTGGCAGCATGTTCAGAACCATGTTTCTGTGAATAACTCCTGAACCGTAAGTCCTAGACGCTCGCTCTTGGCTGCATTCGATTCAGCTCGTGGCAGCCAGTCTAAAAAACACTATCTTGGACTTCTCTGCATGTTCCTAAGGCAAATGTTTCTAAAGCTAATTCTTGAACCGTAAGTCCTAGACGCTCGATCTTGGCGGCATTCGTCTCAGCGCCTGGCAATTAGTATAGGAGCACTGTGTTTGACTTCTCTGGATGTTTCCCAGGCGAGTTATTGACAAGTAAATCCTAGACGCTCGATCTTGGTTATTTTCGCTTTTGCGGCTGGCAGTAAAAGAACCATGTTTCTGTGAATAACTCCTGAACCGTAAGTCCTAGACGCTCGCTCTTGGCTGCATTCGATTCAGCTCGTGGCAGCCAGTCTAAAAAACACTATCTTGGACTTCTCTGCATGTTTCCCAGGCGAGAAATTGGCAGCATGTTCAGAACCATGTTTCTGTGAATAACTCCTGAACCGTAAGTCCTAGACGCTCGCTCTTGGCTGCATTCGATTCAGCTCGTGGCAGCCAGTCTAAAAAACACTATCTTGGACTTCTCTGCATGTTTCCCAGGCGAGCAATTGGCAGCATGTTCAGAACCATGTTTCTGTGAATAACTCCTGAACCGTAAGTCCTAGACGCTCGCTCTTGGCTGCATTCGATTCAGCTCGTGGCAGCCAGTCTAAAAAACACTATCTTGGACTTCTCTGCATGTTTCCCAGGCGAGAAATTGGCAGCATGTTCAGAACCATGTTTCTGTGAATAACTCCTGAACCGTAAGTCCTAGACGCTCGCTCTTGGCTGCATTCGATTCAGCTCGTGGCAGCCAGTCTAAAAAACACTATCTTGGACTTCTCTGCATGTTCCTAAGGCAAATGTTTCTAAAGCTAATTCTTGAACCGTAAGTCCTAGACGCTCGATCTTGGCGGCATTCGTCTCAGCGCCTGGCAATTAGTATAGGAGCACTGTGTTTGACTTCTCTGGATGTTTCCCAGGCGAGTTATTGACAAGTAAATCCTAGACGCTCGATCTTGGTTATTTTCGCTTTCGCGGCTGGCAGTAAAAGAACCATGTTTCTGTGAATAACTCCTGAACCGTAAGTCCTAGACGCTCGCTCTTGGCTGCATTCGATTCAGCTCGTGGCAGCCAGTCTAAAAAACACTATCTTGGACTTCTCTGCATGTTTCCCAGGCGAGCAATTGGCAGCATGTTCAGAACCATGTTTCTGTGAATAACTCCTGAACCGTAAGTCCTAGACGCTCGCTCTTGGCTGCATTCGATTCAGCTCGTGGCAGCCAGTCTAAAAAACACT
The DNA here is from genome assembly GCF_050947455.1 of Rhinoderma darwinii. NCBI lineage: Eukaryota > Metazoa > Chordata > Amphibia > Anura > Rhinodermatidae > Rhinoderma > Rhinoderma darwinii. The sequence goes on along the minus strand of NW_027463411.1, from coordinate 3,400 downwards.
ATCTTGGACTTCTCTGCATGTTCCTAAGGCAAATGTTTCTAAAGCTAATTCTTGAACCGTAAGTCCTAGACGCTCGATCTTGGCGGCATTCGTCTCAGCGCCTGGCAATTAGTATAGGAGCACTGTGTTTGACTTCTCTGGATGTTTCCCAGGCGAGTTATTGACAAGTAAATCCTAGACGCTCGATCTTGGTTATTTTCGCTTTCGCGGCTGGCAGTAAAAGAACCATGTTTCTGTGAATAACTCCTGAACCGTAAGTCCTAGACGCTCGCTCTTGGCTGCATTCGATTCAGCTCGTGGCAGCCAGTCTAAAAAACACTATCTTGGACTTCTCTGCATGTTTCCCAGGCGAGCAATTGGCAGCATGTTCAGAACCATGTTTCTGTGAATAACTCCTGAACCGTAAGTCCTAGACGCTCGCTCTTGGCTGCATTCGATTCAGCTCGTGGCAGCCAGTCTAAAAAACACTATCTTGGACTTCTCTGCATGTTTCCCAGGCGAGCAATTGGCAGCATGTTCAGAACCATGTTTCTGTGAATAACTCCTGAACCGTAAGTCCTAGACGCTCGCTCTTGGCTGCATTCGATTCAGCTCGTGGCAGCCAGTCTAAAAAACACTATCTTGGACTTCTCTGCATGTTCCTAAGGCAAATGTTTCTAAAGCTAATTCTTGAACCGTAAGTCCTAGACGCTCGATCTTGGCGGCATTCGTCTCAGCGCCTGGCAATTAGTATAGGAGCACTGTGTTTGACTTCTCTGGATGTTTCCCAGGCGAGTTATTGACAAGTAAATCCTAGACGCTCGATCTTGGTTATTTTCGCTTTTGCGGCTGGCAGTAAAAGAACCATGTTTCTGTGAATAACTCCTGAACCGTAAGTCCTAGACGCTCGCTCTTGGCTGCATTCGATTCAGCTCGTGGCAGCCAGTCTAAAAAACACTATCTTGGACTTCTCTGCATGTTTCCCAGGCGAGAAATTGGCAGCATGTTCAGAACCATGTTTCTGTGAATAACTCCTGAACCGTAAGTCCTAGACGCTCGATCTTGGCGGCATTCGTCTCAGCGCCTGGCAATTAGTATAGGAGCACTGTGTTTGACTTCTCTGGATGTTTCCCAGGCGAGTTATTGACAAGTAAATCCTAGACGCTCGATCTTGGTTATTTTCGCTTTCGCGGCTGGCAGTAAAAGAACCATGTTTCTGTGAATAACTCCTGAACCGTAAGTCCTAGACGCTCGCTCTTGGCTGCATTCGATTCAGCTCGTGGCAGCCAGTCTAAAAAACACTATCTTGGACTTCTCTGCATGTTTCCCAGGCGAGAAATTGGCAGCATGTTCAGAACCATGTTTCTGTGAATAACTCCTGAACCGTAAGTCCTAGACGCTCGCTCTTGGCTGCATTCGATTCAGCTCGTGGCAGCCAGTCTAAAAAACACTATCTTGGACTTCTCTGCATGTTTCCCAGGCGAGCAATTGGCAGCATGTTCAGAACCATGTTTCTGTGAATAACTCCTGAACCGTAAGTCCTAGACGCTCGCTCTTGGCTGCATTCGATTCAGCTCGTGGCAGCCAGTCTAAAAAACACTATCTTGGACTTCTCTGCATGTTTCCCAGGCGAGAAATTGGCAGCATGTTCAGAACCATGTTTCTGTGAATAACTCCTGAACCGTAAGTCCTAGACGCTCGCTCTTGGCTGCATTCGATTCAGCTCGTGGCAGCCAGTCTAAAAAACACTATCTTGGACTTCTCTGCATGTTCCTAAGGCAAATGTTTCTAAAGCTAATTCTTGAACCGTAAGTCCTAGACGCTCGATCTTGGCGGCATTCGTCTCAGCGCCTGGCAATTAGTATAGGAGCACTGTGTTTGACTTCTCTGGATGTTTCCCAGGCGAGTTATTGACAAGTAAATCCTAGACGCTCGATCTTGGTTATTTTCGCTTTCGCGGCTGGCAGTAAAAGAACCATGTTTCTGTGAATAACTCCTGAACCGTAAGTCCTAGACGCTCGCTCTTGGCTGCATTCGATTCAGCTCGTGGCAGCCAGTCTAAAAAACACTATCTTGGACTTCTCTGCATGTTTCCCAGGCGAGAAATTGGCAGCATGTTCAGAACCATGTTTCTGTGAATAACTCCTGAACCGTAAGTCCTAGACGCTCGCTCTTGGCTGCATTCGATTCAGCTCGTGGCAGCCAGTCTAAAAAACACTATCTTGGACTTCTCTGCATGTTCCTAAGGCAAATGTTTCTAAAGCTAATTCTTGAACCGTAAGTCCTAGACGCTCGATCTTGGCGGCATTCGTCTCAGCGCCTGGCAATTAGTATAGGAGCACTGTGTTTGACTTCTCTGGATGTTTCCCAGGCGAGTTATTGACAAGTAAATCCTAGACGCTCGATCTTGGTTATTTTCGCTTTCGCGGCTGGCAGTAAAAGAACCATGTTTCTGTGAATAACTCCTGAACCGTAAGTCCTAGACGCTCGCTCTTGGCTGCATTCGATTCAGCTCGTGGCAGCCAGTCTAAAAAACACTATCTTGGACTTCTCTGCATGTTTCCCAGGCGAGAAATTGGCAGCATGTTCAGAACCATGTTTCTGTGAATAACTCCTGAACCGTAAGTCCTAGACGCTCGATCTTGGCGGCATTCGTCTCAGCGCCTGGCAATTAGTATAGGAGCACTGTGTTTGACTTCTCTGGATGTTTCCCAGGCGAGTTATTGACAAGTAAATCCTAGACGCTCGATCTTGGTTATTTTCGCTTTCGCGGCTGGCAGTAAAAGAACCATGTTTCTGTGAATAACTCCTGAACCGTAAGTCCTAGACGCTCGCTCTTGGCTGCATTCGATTCAGCTCGTGGCAGCCAGTCTAAAAAACACTATCTTGGACTTCTCTGCATGTTTCCCAGGCGAGAAATTGGCAGCATGTTCAGAACCATGTTTCTGTGAATAACTCCTGAACCGTAAGTCCTAGACGCTCGCTCTTGGCTGCATTCGATTCAGCTCGTGGCAGCCAGTCTAAAAAACACTATCTTGGACTTCTCTGCATGTTTCCCAGGCGAGAAATTGGCAGCATGTTCAGAACCATGTTTCTGTGAATAACTCCTGAACCGTAAGTCCTAGACGCTCGCTCTTGGCTGCATTCGATTCAGCTCGTGGCAGCCAGTCTAAAAAACACTATCTTGGACTTCTCTGCATGTTTCCCAGGCGAGAAATTGGCAGCATGTTCAGAACCATGTTTCTGTGAATAACTCCTGAACCGTAAGTCCTAGACGCTCGCTCTTGGCTGCATTCGATTCAGCTCGTGGCAGCCAGTCTAAAAAACACTATCTTGGACTTCTCTGCATGTTTCCCAGGCGAGCAATTGGCAGCATGTTCAGAACCATGTTTCTGTGAATAACTCCTGAACCGTAAGTCCT